>NW_019396182.1:105425-136584 GCF_000591075.1 Eurytemora carolleeae
TTAGATCACGTCCGAACCACATCGAAATCCTAAATTCTAAAATTTTCATGTTTATGGCTACAATAAAATCTTTGTGAGTTAGTGAGGTATAAATCAAAAGCAAGGCGTGCGTTGTGACACTTCAAAGTTGACCCAGCAGTATTGAAAATGGATACAGGTCTAAAACTGTTGGTTATAAATACGAGACCCGGGTTAGAAAATCAGAGTTGGCTGCAAAGGCTCAATTCCATTATCTTTAAAGTTTGATGCTTTTGAGTTTTCCAATCAAAATTTGAAGCAAATCGGTCAAATCAATAATTGGTATGATTAGACGTACAAACAAACATACAATCCGAAAACAGAGATAACTCCTTAATTTATACAGGTTTTATCATTTAAAATGAAAAAAATTGTTCTCCAAAGTTTGCCACCACATGTCAATACTTTTATATCTAAAGGTTTGCAGACTAAACAACTTGTCAGAAGTTTTCAAAACTAAACCAGAAAAGATAAAAAAGTAAAAGGAAAGAAGGATGACATATTTTTGAGAAAAAAGTTTGTTAAGAGAGAAATAAAGTTTTGGTTTTCAGTTGAATTGTTTTCAATATTTTGTTTGTTACTTACTATCGTTGGTAGATTTTCGTTTAAAATTTAGCGGATTCCCAGTACCGGAAAGGTAAATAAAATGAAAAAACTCTGATGACGATCTAAAACATTTTAGATATAATCAACGATAGTAAAGTAGGATGAATTTTGTCTTCTGCTTTGAATATATACTATACATAACGGATGAAACTTCAGAGACGACTATATGGAATTCATGTAGACTTTACATCTCGACGGGTAACTCCCTGCATGGCAACATGAAACCATTTTTTTTTCGCTAAATTTTAGGCTTTATTCTTGGCAACGGAACACTTTCATTTGAAGCTAAAATTTGTTGCAATCAAATCAACTGCAGTCAAACTTGGTTGTAACCAAACTTGGCTGTTACAACTCAGTTGCAATCAAATCAACTGCAATCAAATCACTTGCAATTCTGCCCCTTCAAAGTGAGATCTTTTATTTGAACCCCTGAAATAAATATCTTGTAACATGATATTCTGTAAACCTAAACTATGTTGTACATTATTAACCATCTACGCTTCTAAACTTTTACGTAAAACCCATTATTAATTTGAACTACACGCTTCAAATGAATACTTAGCATGATGAGCTTAATAATGTGATATATAATGATGTACATCTTAATTACGTCTATTTTAACTGTGCTGTAAATATGTAACATGATTATCATGTGATCTAGATAACGACGTAGAAATTGTAATTACGTCTATTAACTTTAACTTGTAACATATAAGCCTTAAATACATCAGTTGATATAGAGACTCCGTACTGTTTACTGCCAGAGAGTAATCGTTGCTTGTTTTGATAAACAGGTTCAGGATCGTGCCTATTGGTTTGGCATTGATAGTTACGAGCTTCTGATCGATATCGATAGCTTACGAGATCGTGCCCATCGGTTTGGCATTAATAGATTAAAAACTTGTGTCCCTGTTGACATTGATAGCTCTTACTTGTTGAAAAAAAAGAGCTGATATCGTGCCTATTGGTTTGGCATTGATAGTTACGAGCTTCTGATCGATATTGATAGCTTACGAGATCGTGCCCATTGATTTTGGATTGATCGATTAAGAAATTATGTCCGTGTTGACATTGATAGCTGACAAAGTGTACCTGGATAGATACGGATTCAGATCCCCTTATGGAGTAGGGCATTTACTACACTCCTGTGTATTGAGCAGAATATTGAATATACGTATGGATTACAAATTCATGATTTTGAAGTCCAATGAACATGAAAGACAGCAGATGGAAAGTGCACACAGATTCATTTCAACATCAATTACATAAAAAATGGCTAAAGCCTTGTGTTCCTATTTCACGGTTTACTGGGTCACACTGTAAAACAGATTAACATAAAAGTCTGGCTGGAGCAGAATATTGAATATAAGTATGCGAGGTATATCAAGTGTAGGGTTTCCAGAAAACGAAATTTCGCGAAAATGTTGTTTAATATTTCGCCAACTTTTGCATTTTTCGCGAAAATGATATCTGCAAACGAAGCGAAAGAGATGCGGAATTTCTTGAAAAAAACGACAATTTTTCGCCAAATTTCGCATTAGTTTCGCGAAACAAAAAATTCGCCTTTTTTCTACGAAAAGCAAAAAATGCGAAAATTTCGGCAAAAAATTTGTTCTTGCGAAAGCGAAACCATTTCCCCATTTGGCTGGAAACCCTAATGAGGTGTATGGAAGGTATGAGAGCAGTAAAGCTAAACCTACTGGAAGAATACTGGAAGAATACCCCGGCTCTAATATTTATAAATTGCCCTTGGATAATAATAAGATGTAAGATACAGGGTGCACCAGAATACATGGATACAGGGTGTATCAGAATACAGGGACACAGGGTGTACCAGGATACAGGGATACAGGGTGTACCAGGATACAGGGATACAGGGTGTACCAGGATACAGGGATACAGGGATAAAGGGTGTACCAGGATACATGGATACAGGGTGTACCAGGATACATGGATACAGGGTGTACCAGAATAAAGGGATAAAGGCTCTTGTAATTTGATTAAGCATTTTAGAAGTAATTACTAATTGTCAACGCTTTTTGCAGGAAGGCTTGGAAACTTGAAATCACTTTAAGAAAAACTTACGCGTTGTTTTATGTCTCTTCGTTTTTATCAATACATTGAAGACGGCGTTTTATTAATGATGCTTTGGTCCCTGAAAAGCGCTTTTTAAATTGAAAGGTTACATGTACATAGAAGCTGCTACTGTATATTGTCAGCAATTGTTATAAATCATTAGAAAAAACCTTTGTTGTCATCAATAATTTCAGTAAGTTTATAGAAAAATAAAAGACGACATTCTGATAAAGGTTTTATTCTTCCAGGCTGAAAGGGTTAAGTAGCATACGGGAGGGGGGGGGGGGGGTATTTCTGAACCGGTAATAATAATTATCTAATAATAGATCAGTAAAAGATTTAACCTGGACATCCTCTCACCATTTAGTTAGATTTTGTTATATTATTATAAAGTTAGTTATACGCCATTTTCTCTCCATGGGGAAATGTAGTTTCAAATAAAAAGTGATTCGGCCAAACTTGTTTTTAAAAACTTCGACTTTTAAAAAAAGATATTAATTTTTCAATTCCGAAAAGTAAAATTAAATCCAAGTTTCTAAATTCTTAAACCCAAGTAATTTCTAATACAGGGTGTCCCAAAAAACATGGGAATTCATTGACGAATTGTAAATCGTCTTTGCTATGAATTAGCATTGTAATATCTAATTTCAAAAGCCATAATATTATTATGTCTGCTAGAGTTTATTTTATGAAAAGGGTAAAAGACTGTAAAGATGTGTCTATAATGTCTCTGCAAGATGAACAGTGAAGACGGACAAGTTTTCTCTGTTTGTATAGTGCAATTTTCTTGTTTTACAAAGTACAGCCGTATGCAGTCAAAACATAAACAAACAAATTGTAAACATAGCAGACGAAACTCTTACAGATTAAAGCTTTCTCAGTTGGTATCACTACACTAAATCAAAGAATTATTCAAAAAGACGATATCGAATTCGTCACTGAATTCCCATGTTTTTGGGACACCCTGTAAGTATTCCACAAAGGATAAGACTTTAGAAAAAAACTGTACATATATATGTCTTAATTCATTGTTTAAAATATATTAAGTTCTGCTACATTGGGTGGCAAAGATAAAAGTATTAAAATATCAGAGCTAGTTAGTGGCGAAGATTTAATTATTTCATCTTAATTCAGAATACAAAATTCAGATTTTTTCATGTCGTCATTAAACCTAATATTTTTGAATAACCCTGTAGGACTAGCAGGAAATCCGGCAAAATAATATTGTGCACATTTTTTGCGCTTCCTTTCAAGCTAAATGGGAGAAAAGAAATTGTCAATTGAGTCTTTGCCATAAAATTAGATTTTACAATCTCTAAAATAATCTATGTATCCTGATAGTGTAAACCTTTCATATTTTAAACTTAGATTACTAGAAATTCAAGGCGCTTCGCGCCCTTCTTTCTATGCTTTTAGGGCGCTTCGCGCCCATCTTCTATTTTAATTGTGAACATGTTCTTTTTGTTTACATTTCAAAACAAAGAAGAACAAAATTTTGCGGATTTTAAAAAAAATTCGCGGATTTTCAAGAATTTAATTTTTTTTACAAAATTAAAAACCTTTAAAACACAAATTTTTAAAATTTCAATCATTCATAAACCCTCCCTTGGGTCCCTAGATGTCCAACAAAAAATTTGGGCCCGATCGATTCAGCCGTTTTGACGTTTATTGGATACTAACAGACAAACAAACAAACAGACAAACAGACAAGCCAAATTTATATATAGATTAGATCCAACAAAGTTCATATTTTAAAATAAAGGGATTAGAAAACCAGAGTTAGTGGCAAAGCCTTAATTCAGAATACAGAATTGTTTTATAGATTGTGGACTTTTATCGAGATTTATATGTCGTCATTAAACTTTTTTTGGATAACCCTGTGGGACAATTAGACTGGGCGTGATCCCACTTTTTTAAATCGTTCCTTTCCGTTCCGTTCCGTTCGTTCAGGTGAAAGCACGATCTTTCCCCAGGAACGACGCCCAGTCTGCAAGGGCAGGGTGTGTTTCTACTTTTATAAATCGTTCGTTCCGTTCCGTTCGTTCCCGGGAAAGAACATCGTTAGGAAGACGCCGAACCCTAAGAAAAAGTAGAAAATCCACACGAATTCATAAAAATTTACTTTTTGCGCTCCCTTTCAAGCAAAGTGCGAGAAAGTTCTGTATCATTTTTTTATTTTTGATGCGGTGTTTTAAAACGAAATGATAAAATAAAATAATCGTAAAATGTTTAAGTTGTGTCTGCAGATATAAAGATGAAAATTATTTTTCTACTTGGTTTAATTCTCCTTCCAATTCTACAGGCTGGCAGTATACAGCACAGACATCTAGGAAAACAACATCATTTAGCAAATATTACAAATATTGTGATTGTATAAGTGGGAACAATATCATTCAGCAAATATTACAAATATTGTGATTGTATGAGTGGGAACAACATTATTTAGCAAATATTACAAATATTGTGATTGTATAAGTAGGAACAATTTCATTTAGCAAATATTGCAAATATTGTGATTGTATGAGTGGGAACAATATCATTCAGCAAATATTGCAAATATTGTGATTATATGAATGTGAACAACATCATTTAGCAAATATTGCAAATATTGTGATTGTATAAGTAGGAACAATATCATTTAGCAAATATTGCAAATATTGTGATTGTATGAGTAGGAACAACATCATCTAGCAAATATTACAAATATCGTGATTGTTTAGGTGGGAACAACATCATTTAGCAAATATTACAAATATTGTAATTGTATAACTGGGAAAACCATCATTTAGCAAATATTACAAATATTTTGATTGTATAAGTGGAAACAATATCATTTAGCAAATATTACAAATATTGTGATTGTATAACTGGGAACAACATCATTTAGCAAATATTGCAAATATTGTGATTGTATGAATGAGAACAACATCATTTAGCAAATATTGCAAATATTGTGATTGTACGCAGTATGAGTGGGAACAACATCATTTAGCAAATATTGCAAATATTGTGATTGTATAAGTGGGAACAATATCAGTTTGCAAATCTTAAAAATATTGTGAGTGTAAAAGTGGGAATAAATCATTGAGCAAACATTACAAATATCGTGATTGCATTGGTGGGAATAACATGTTTTAGCAAATATAACATAACAAGTTTCTTAATTAAATTACATATTGTAGTATAAATCAACTAGAAACATTTAAAAAAAAAACTTAATTGAAAATGAAAAAAAATTAAGATAGAAAAACAGTAGTTTCTTACTTATTTTTTGTTTAATGGATTAAAGGTTATAACTGTTATTAATCGGGCATAATACTTCTAAAATTAAGTTCATATAACAGCTGTTAATCTGGCTTAATACTCCTAAAATTAAGTACATATAAACGTTGTTAATCTGGCTTAATACTCCTAAAATTAAGTACATATAACCGTTGTTAAACTCTCATGATACTCCTAAAATTAAGTTCATATAACTAGGGTTGGAAACATTTTGATTTTTGAAAAAAACGATCGTTTCGTTAAGAAAACGTCGAGGAAAATCGAAAAACGAAACGATCGTTTTTAAAAACGATCGTATTTTTAAAAAGTTCGTTTTTTAAAAACTGTCGTTTTTTAAACGATAGTTATAAAAAACGATCGTTTAAAAAAACGATCGTTTTTCAAAGCGATCGTTTTTATAAAGTTCGTCGTTTTGTTAACGATCGTTAACGACTACCCTTCTTGATAATAACCGTAAATTTGGAGACTACAGTCCTTCTTTCGATCTGTAGAATTAATTATCTTTATGTGACGTAATTATCAATCATTACCTTATCCAATCACTAATCAAATCAGTCTTCTAGGGATGACCTTTCATTAACTAAACAATTATGATCAAAACCTAATATTTTTAATATCTTGTACTTTAATTTCTTGTGTGCCAAATTTCAAGCATATATAAAACAAATAAAGAATTAGGTTTTAAAGTTCATATTGACCATTTTGCGGGGCTCATGGCGGCTCTGCACTCTCAAAAGTAGAACAAATTTCTTCAATTCAATTCAATTCCGCTGAACATTTTATAACTGCTACGGCATGTAAGACGACATTTGATAAATCTAATTAAAGACGACATTTATGACTATCTTCAGGACGTCGTAAAAATGATAATTTTTTTTTTCAAAAACGATCGTTATTTTTTAACGATCGTTTATTTAAAAACAATCGTATAAAAAACGGTCGCTTATCGTTTTTCTGAAAATGATCGTTTTCAAAAACGATTGTTCTTCGTTTTCTAACAGTTCAAAACGAGTGGGTTGTTTTAAAAACGATCGTTTTTTTGAGAAAACGAAACAATCGTTTTTAAAAATGATCATTTAACGAAGCAAAAAACGATCGTTAAACGATCGTTTTCAAAAACGATTACCAACCCTACATATAACCGTTGTTAAACCGTCATGATACTCCAAAAATTAAGTAAATATAACCATTGTTAAACTGTCATTATACTCCTAAAATTAAGTTAATATAATCGTTGTTAAACTGTCATGATACTCCTAAAATTAAGTTCATATAACCGTTGTTAAACTGTCATGATACTCCTAAAATTAAGTAAATATAACCATTGTTAAACTGTCATTATACTCCTAAAATTAAGTTAATATAATCGTTGTTAATCGGGCATGATACTCCTAAAATTAAGTCCATATAACCGTTGTTAAACCGTCATGATACTCCTAAAATTAAGTAAATATAACCATTGTTAAACTGTCATTATACTCCTAAAATTAAGTTCATATAACCGTTGTTAAACGGTCATGATACTCCTAAAATTAAGTTAATATAATCGTTGTTAAACTGTCATGATACTCCTAAAATTAAGTTCATATAACCGTTGTTAAACTGTCATGATAATCCTAAAATTAAGTTCATATAACCGTTGTTAATCGGGCATGATACTCCTAAAATTAAGTCCATATAACCGTTGTTAAACCGTCATGATACTCCTAAAATTAAGTACATATACCCGTTGTAAATCGGATACTCCTAAAATTAAGTACATATAAACGTTGTTAATCAGATACTCCTAAAATTAGGTACATATAACCGTTGTTAATTGGATACTCCTAAAATTAAGTACATATAAACGTTGTTAAACGGTCATGATACTCCTAAAATTAAGTTCATATAACCGTTGTTAATCGGATACTCCTAAAATTAAGTACATATAAAAGTTGTTAATCGGATACTACTAAAATTAGGTACATATAACCGTTGTTAAACGGTAATGATACTCCTAAAATTAAGTTAATATAACCGTTGTTAAACTGTCATGATACTCCTAAAATTAAGTTCATGTAATCGTTATTAAACTGTCATGATACTCCTAAAATTAAGTACATATATTGTAAATCGGATTCTCCTAAAATTAAGTACATATAACCGTTGTTAAACTGTCATGATACTCCTAAAATTAAGTACATATAACCGTTGTAAATCGGATACTCCTAAAATTAAGTACATATAACCGTTGTAAATCGGATTCTCCTAAAATTAAGTACATATAACCTTTGTTAAACTGTCATGATACTCCTAAAATTAAGTACATATAACCGTTGTAAATCGGATTCTCCTAAAATTAAGTTCATAGTCCCTTTAACAGGAATTTTCTAGATTATAATAGATTTCATCGTTAGTTTTTGTGAAAAAGGTTTTCTCTCCTGAGAGCATTTTGTGGAAATTTATTGTTCGATAAATAATCTGTTCAATTAGGGGAATGGATCGAGAAAACATCATCATTTATATATTCTTTAAACCAATTAAAATTACAATTAGATCAATAAGAAGAAGATACAACATCTGTATTTTATGTTGACTATAAGAGATTATAATAATAAAAAGAAACTGAGCTCTTGTCACAAACTTAAATTTCGTTGTTAAAAGAATTTACAAAATAATACATTTTTTGAAGGGCTTATACAGAAACACAAAATGTGATTATTTAATCTCAAAATTGTGTTTATCAAATCGGATAGTTTTTTTTTTCTTGCTATTTTTCAAATTCTTAGTTATATTTTTCAACTCATTTTAAGATCTTGTTTTGAAATTAGTTGATCTACTCGAAATCCAGAAATATATGCTGAATCTGATTTGTCCAGGGGTTGGACTGAGGATGTGTACACCACAGGTAACCTTATACAGGGTGTCCAAATAAACACGAAATATGTTTTAAACCTAATATGTCCAGAGCCCTAAACTTAAGACAGGGTATCGTTATGAAAACCAGTTTTGAAATCCGGGTTTCAAGAATGGGTGCAGGCAGTTTTGTGGATATCAATATTTTTGTTATGAAATATTATGTTACGTTATTTAGTTTCTTCATATTCTCCGTTTTTTTTCGAATCTCATAAAAAAAATCTACACAAATTTTGAGATCCCAAAAAGGAAACTTGAAGGTTTTATCAACGATACTCATTTAAATTTCGGGCTCAAGGGTTGGACTTAGGATATGTACACAACAGGTAACCGTATACAGGGTGTCCCAATAAACAGAAAATATGTTTTAAACCCAATATGTCCAGGGGTTGGACTGAGGATATGTACACAACAGGTAACCTTATACAGGGTGTCCCAATAAACAGGGAATATGTTTTAAACCTAATATGTCCCCTTGACCGATTTGCCTCAAATTTGGATTAGGGAACATGGGAGAACCAAAGGGATAATACTATCTTGCTTTAAAAATTCTAAAATCTAAGGTGATTGGCTTGACTATCTCCAAACAAAGCTGGGTTTCCAAGCTAGTATATCTATATGATTATTTTTTAATTTTTACAGGACGATGAGTACAAATCTTTAGAAGAAGAGAGCAACATAACAATGTTTAGACAAGTTAAAGACGAATCGCATACTTCAACGGACGAGTCCGTGAATGACGACTTATATACGAAAAGTGTTGGGTCGGACGACAGTGCGAAGAACGATTCTGTGACGCACGACTCAGCAATGGACGGTTCTGGGTCGGACGACGCTGCAACGAACGATACCACAGCTTTCAATTCTACGACTAACGATTCTGCAGAGTTTAATTCTGGGTCGGACGAAAGCTCTGATAAGGGACGAATTGTTGGAGGAAGCAGTGTAGAGAAGGGAAACTATCCTTTCATGGCATCTCTTAGGAAACAGAAATAGATATTTTAAATTTTTTTAAATAAAAAAAACATGGAAAAATCATAAATGACAGAGAAAGTGACTTAAAGCACCTCTAACGATTATCAATAAACTCTAACGATAATCGTTAACATATATCGGGAAGTTTAAGCAAGGCTATATTTGGGATGGGATGAACCCAAAACCAATTTTTTTATTCGTCTTTATAGTTTATAAATTCCTTTGAATATATTTTTATAGCCGATTCTTAACGATACTCTTTAAGCTTTATTTGAGCAATAATAAATAATAGCTAGAAAATGATGTGAACAATTTCCTGCTTTGTCTCCGCTGCATAAATCCGCAAGTCAATTTTTTGAGGTTAAAAATGACATTTCCATCACTTTTGCCCTTTTTATGAAATTCTTTAAATAACGTCGATTGTCCCTTTTTAAAGAGCTCATCAAAATTAAACTTAAAAAAAGATATTTTGGAAATTAATATTTTTTAGAAATTAATATTTTGGGAAATTAATATTTTTGGAATCTAATATTTCTCCTTAATCTCAGATACAGAGTAGCAGGATATAATCGTCCTCCCAGGTTCACTTTAAGAAAAATTAATTTATTTTTAGTCAAACTTATCTAATTTTTCACATAGACGTTTCAAGGATTGATAGATAAAATACGCAGTGTATTTTGATGGATTTAGTCCTAGATATAAATTCAAAAAACATTTTTTTAGCATTTACAAAAATAATTATATAATTTCAACTCATTTTCTTTTTACAAATTCAAATCTGATTAATTGTTTTAATTTTTAATTTACAATCTAAAATTTTGTATATAAGTACTGGAAGTGAAAAGTAATAGTGATTTAAAAATATTTATATTGTCTTTAGATTGACTTTATACATGTAGAAACAGATTGGAACATCAGATTATAATGCAAAAGTTTTGCCCTAAGATCATTTTTTATTGTGGCAAAAATAAACTTAAGATTCTTGCTATTTACATCCCAAACAGTTCTGATTTAACAGTTCCAAAATTTAAAATTATTGTTTTTAATCAAAAGGAATGAAGTCTTTGCCAAAACTTTGATTTTCTAGTCCTAAATCTATGCAGTCCAAAGTCGAAGGCCTGAGATATTTTAAACTATGATTTCTGTTGGATCAAATAATCTAAGTTAGAAATATCAAAAGTTTACATGATAAGGTAAAAATTTGAGTTTGAGGCAAAGACTCAATTTCTTTATTTTTCAAGGTATCAACATTACTGTGGTGGAGCTATTATTACTGAGAGAACTATTGTAACTGCAGCTCACTGTGTTCTGGTAATATTTAAATAATATTTTATTTTAAAGAAAGTTTAAATTTTTGAAACACGAACCGGCGACTGTTTGGCTTTCTTTTACACATAGATTAATAACAATACAGATATAACAATTAATGTCGTCTTTTCAAGATTTAAAGGTTTTTCGTTCACATTAACCCTGAGACAGAAGCCCAAATGAGTTATGCGCATGCTGCGTTGACAAGACAGAGCGAGGAATATGCGCGCACCTCCTCCAGGTTCTGCCTCGAGTTATTGTGAACGAAAAACCCCTAATTCTTAAAAAGAGGACATCAAGTGTTCTATCTGTATTGTTATTAATCTATAAAAATATTTGTGACACAAATTGCTTATAGTAAAAAAATCGTTTATTTAGTAGCCATTCAAATTTTGCTGCCAAATAAGCCATTTTTTGTTGAATATAAAAGAATTTTGGTGGCTTATTTGGCAGCCATCCAACGTGTGTTGCGATTTTTTAATTTCGGGGTGTACTCTTCTTAGT
The DNA here is from genome assembly GCF_000591075.1 of Eurytemora carolleeae. Classification (NCBI taxonomy): domain Eukaryota; kingdom Metazoa; phylum Arthropoda; class Copepoda; order Calanoida; family Temoridae; genus Eurytemora; species Eurytemora carolleeae. Next base: position 117,090 of record NW_019396182.1, read on the forward strand.
CCTATGCATCAAAACAAATTCTTCAATAAGTTAGAAAAGTCACAAAGTTTTAATTTTTTATTTCTCAAACAGATTTAGAATTATATACAGACCGAACTGCAGGGTTATCCACAAATGATGAAACTTCAGAGACGACTGTACGGAATATGATTTAGAGACGACTGTACGGAATATGATTTCCTGCAACGTCCATAGAAAGACTATGTTTAAGGCAGAAGACCTAAATAAACCTCTGAATCGTCATATTTTAAGAGATTCAGGTCGTCTTTACAGTCCCATTCTGTACTAACTTCATCGTAGTTTGGACACAAGTCAGAACCAGATATTGAACAATTTCACCCACTACATGATTATTTATCCAATATTAAAGGGACAGACCGGCTGTATAGGGTATCTGAACTGAGTATGCAGTGTTGTGGACAATTTCTTTAGGATTCATTTGAGACATATAAAACTTTTTGAAAGATCTATAAATCCTAAGTTTCAGTACAAACTCGACGTTCAAAATCGTACTTTTGGGTAGATATGTTTTCAGAACTGTTTTTTAAATTATTAAATAACGACAACTCTGATTAAAATGTAAACAAAATTCTACAGTAAACTAATTAGTTGTTTAGGAACAGGTTGAGAAAATAAAAATCAACTCTTATCATCGAAAATAAGTAATCTTATTCAATTATTTTCTGCAGGTATTCTGCAATTTTTGTTAAAAAAGACAACATTTGAAGAATTTGAAGAAATCTGCGAACAAATTCATAAAAAATAAGAAATTCAATTTAATGATGAAAAAGGAAATAATTAATCCTAAATTCGATTCATTGACAAATTTCTTTTGAGAAATATGTTCCTAAACATCTAATTAGGTTACTGCATAATTTTTGATATATTTTTCGTCGTCGTTATTTAATAATTAAAAAAACCGATTCTGAAAACATCCTCACAGAAATTCATGATTTTGAACGTCGACTTTGCACTCAAACTCAGTAATTATACATCTTGGAAACGTTTATATGTCTCAAATAAATACTAAAGATTTTGTCCACAACACTGCATACTCATTTCAACTACCTTACATAGCCGGTCTATCCCATTAAATAGATTTGGTAATATACAAATTTGACCTAATGGTTAAAATCAATAATGCTTGTATTTACTTTATCCCTGGTGTATTGGATTTCCATCTATCCTACCTCTTTCATATAATATACATCCTTGGGGGCTTTTATATAATATATATATGTAGATATATTGATTAATAATGATAATACAAACCATTACATTCCATTGAATGCAGGATATAAGGCATATTCACGGTATATTTATACACTCAACAGTATACAAATATGTGGGCACTATCTTTATACAAATACTTGAGATTTTTCTTTTTCTTTTTTTAATTTTATTTTAAACTTCTCTCCTGTTCTCTCCTGTTCTCTTCTGTTCTCCCCTGTTCTCTCCTGTTCTCTCCTGTTCTCTCCTGTTCTCTCTTGTACTCTCTTGTTCTCTCCTGTTCTCTCCTGTTCTCTCTTGTACTCTCTTGTTCTCTCCTGTTCTCTCCTGTTCTCTCCTGTTCTCTCCTGTTCTCTCTTGTTCTCTCTTGTTCTCTCTTGTTCTCTCCTGTTCTCTCCTGTTCTCTCCTGTTCTCTCCTGTTCTCTCTTGTTCTCTCTTGTTCTCTCCTGTTCTCTCCTGTTCTCTCCTGTTTTCTTATGTACTCTCCTGTTCTCTCTTTTTCTCTTCTGCTATCTCCTGTTCTCTCCTATAAATAATTAATAACCCTAACGGCATTTAACACTTTTTAAGTTGATAATTACTTGAAACTACGTCAACGGTTTCTTTAATGTTTGAAGAATATACTTTTATATGAAATATATGTTCTCCTCTTTTACGAGGAACAGGTTAAATTATAGATTTCTCGATCTGAAAGAAAACTGATAAAAAATGTCAAGAACATCTTAAATCTTTCATTTACTTTTAATAAAAAAATAGCAACTGCAATTATTAGATTTATCATTTTATCTTCCAAAAGTTCACAAAAGTTCAATATATATTGTAGATATATATATAATATTAGATTCCCCCCCCCTAAAAACACAAAGGGTAATTTCCTAATCCCTCCTAAGGTGGAACATCTCATTCCTTCCCAGCGTTGGGCAATTTTTGAGATTCCACGGGCAACGTCGGAATCTTGATTATCACTATAGCTAACCCTTTGAAATCTGAACACAAAAACAACACTAAGGAGATATCTATGAGGTTTTTATTTGAAAATGTTTATATGAAACAATAAAATTTTAAACTTAATTAATGAACTGTATTGAACTGGAATGAATAACAGGGTATCTCGTACTAAAAATAAATAACAGGGTGTCTCGTACTAAAAATGAATAACAGAGTGTCTCGTACTAAAAATAACAATACAAAGATCATTTTCGATACAATCCATCAAAGAACAATATGTATGTTTATAAAATAGGTTTCATGACTTGTAAGCATTTGAGGAGGTGATACATTATGGAAAGTTTTTTTAAGAGTTTATATAAACAGTTTTCATCAAATAATATTATAGATCGTTTCATGTTTTGTGGGACACCCTGTATGTTCTAATTTCAAGTTGTATAGTCTACAGTGGATTTATAATTATACCGGCGGGACTAAACTTATGATACAGATCAAATATAACAGATGAGAAACTTTACCCTTTGTATACCTATGCTTGCTTACCATTCTCAAGTTCGGAATTGGTTAAAACCAAGTTTTTCTGTACACTTTATCAAACATGAGAATTTCATGGTTAATGTACTTATAGCATATATGCCAATAATTATTATCGTCCATCTATGATAATATGATATAAAGATTTATAATTTGTTCCGGGATTTTCCTAAAAAATTAAGAGATTTGTCAAGTTGATTATTCTTTGTTAATTTTCATGAACAAAAGTGAAAATTATTCTTTTATATCCCTGCTTTGTTGGAAAGTTTTTTATAATTATGAATAACACAATTTCACAAAGTTACCTCTAACACTTTTATTTTGGGCTAGCGTGGTTTTCTCCCTTTCCAATATTCTTAATTGTTGAAGATGCTTTCCAAAAATTTGAGAGCACTGCGAACCACAATAAAAGTGTTTCAATTAACTATTTAAATAAACTTAGATCTATGTATCTTAAATAGAATAAATTTTTAAAACTTTATCTATTCATTTTTATATACAGGGTGTCCCAAAAAACATGGGAATTCAGTGACGAATTCGATATCGTCTTTTCAAATAATTCTTAGATTTAGTACAGTGATACCTACTGAGAAAGCTGTAATCTGTAAGAGTTTCGTCTGCTATGTTATGTTATCAAGTACTGTCTAAAAACTTCAGTTGTTATCAAGTAATGTCTAAAAATATGCGGACCTAAAAGATTTAATGTTATAACTTCATGAACAATGATCAAAAATAAATGTCTAGGAAGATAGTCTGAAAGATCTTGTAAAATAACTCTATATGATAATTGATCAATTTTCAATGTTAGGAAGCTAATCTGAAAGATCTGGTGATATCTGTGGGCGATCATGATCTCAGAGATACCGCTGATGAAGAAATTATCGTGAAGGAAAAAAACTACTAAAATCTCATTTTTAATCAGAATTGAATGTAATATTAACCCTATCCCCGCTGGGGTACTTGAAAACCAGGATACGCTGGGGGGGGGGGGTCAATTTGACCCCCCCCCTCTAAATCCCATGTTTTATGTCCAAATATGACAAATGATACATCATTAGAAAGCTCTTGTGCTCTACTTTTAGAATCTGCAAAAAAAATTGCAAATTTGCAAAAATTGAATTTTTTATCGAATAATCCAGTTTTATAGTAAAAATGTTTGCAAAAAAAAATTTGTCCAAAAAATGACAAATTATACATTTTTGAAAAGCCCTTGACCATGCCATTTCAAATATGCAAAAATTTTTGCAAAATTTTAAATAACCTGATTTTTAATCAAGAAAAACTAAAAATGTGCAAATTTCCTTTGACAGGTTGTTTGCAAAAAATTTGCAATTTTTTTCTTTCGCAAAACTTGTGCAATTCGTTTCCTTATGTCATAGGCTTTCCAAAAAGCTAAATTTTATCAAAATCTGACAAGTGAAAGTGGGTCAAAACAAAGATTTAGTTTGCTACAGGCAAAAGCAGTCATTCAGGCAGTGTGCCTGAGGACTCAGGCAGTTAGTATTAAAGCCCGGTTTTAGGCCTAAAGGGAGGACTTTGGGTATGTAAGAAAAGTCAGAAAATTTCAACAGCCTCAGACCAATACTTTTTGAGTTATGTAAAAAAAACTACAGGGGGGGGGTCAAATTGACCCCCCCCCCCCCAGCGGGAATAGGGTTAACAAAGCAGAAATACCCAACACAACCCTTAACAAATTTGTCTGATAAAAAATGAATTAGATATCCATGTTTTTCTTTGTAAAAGTGATTTTTACATTTTATTTCCAGAATTAACAGAGGAATTGTCAGAGTATAACACTTGTTAAAGGGAGTGACCGTCGATGTATGGTATTTGAACTGAGAATGCAGTATTGTGGAAAAATGTTTAGGATTCATTTGAGACTTGTAAAACGTTTTAATGGTGTATAATTACGGAATTTGAGAGAAAAGTCGACATTCAAAATCATCCATTTGGGTGCTTACGTTTTGAGAATCGATATTTTGAAAATTATTAAATATAACGACGACAAAAATGTAAACTAATTCGATGTTTCGGAAAATAAATCTCAATAAATCAATGTTAGAATTGATTATTGTTTTATCATTATATTGAATTTCTTGTTTTTTTATGAATGTGTTTGCTTATTTCTTCAAATTCATCAAATGTCGTCTTTTCAATAAAAATTCTTGGAAATCTACAGAAAATGCTTGTGGACAATGAGACATTAGAGAAACCAATAACTGAATAAGGTTACTTATTTTCAATGATGATAGTTAATTTTTATTTTCTCAAACTGTTCTTAAAAAACTAATTAGTTTACTGTAGAATTTTTATACATTTTTCGTCGTCGTTATTAAATAATTTTTTTAAACCGATTCTCAAAATCTTCCCTCAAAAAGAACAATCTATGAAGATTCTCAGTTCAACTACCATACATTGCCAGTCACTCCCTTTAAGCTATAAAAAGCGATATCTTTAACACTTTTAAACCACAACATTTCAATGGTATCGTTGTGAAATTGGCACACCCTCTTTAAATGTAGACTCACTTGAAATTGCTGTAGTCCCAATAAACACTGTTTGTCTAAAATCTAGAAAAAATGGAAAAAAATGTTAAAACGTTTTAACTTTTGAAAATTTGAGTAGTTTTCAATTTGAGGCGAGCAGAATCATTATTCATCCTAGATACAACTATTACAATTTCGATAATGATATAGGTCAAAATTATATTTAAATTAAACGATATTTTTCAAGTTAAAAAAATGTAAAAAATCTCTGTACAATAAGACAGGACACGTTATTGACTCAAGTCCTAATATTAGATTTATTTAGCCGTGGTCCATCTTAATGAAAGGATGGTCCCGGCCCACATCTCAGGAAAATAAGACAGGAAACGGCATTGGCCCAAGTCCTAATATTAGATTTGTAATTTGCTTAGCTGTGGTCCATCTTGAAAAAAGATAGTCCCGAGCCCACATCTCAGTAAGATAAAGCAGGCAAAGTTCTTGGTCCAAACCCTGAATTTTTATTTATTTAGCTGTGGTCCATCTAGAAGAAAGAATAATGTCGGGCCCACATCTCAGTAAAATAAACCTTATGTCAACAGAATATAATCTGGAGGTAATAACTTTTTTTTGGATTTTTTAGGGTGTCTTGTGTCAAACAACTTTTTCAACCTTTTTATACCATAGTAAAATAAATAGTAAAATATTTTTATACCATAGTATAATATTTGTATACCATAGTAATATATTTGTATACCATAGTAAAATATTTTTATACCATAGTAAAATATTTTTAACAGCACCAGAAAACTCTGGAATAGAAAGACGACCACTCTAGATAGCCTAAACATTACACAGAGCAATTGCGCAGTTTGAACTCATTTAATCTTCTATTTAATAAAACTCTTCGCTAATACATATATTTTTATAAATATTTATATATTTGTATATTTTTATACAGTGATTACTAGAAAACTCTGGAATTTGAAGTCGACTTAATTAAACTCAGGACAGGAGGCAGGGAATCATGAATATAAGGAATCAGACAGTATAAATTCCATATAGTCGTCTCTGAAGTTTCATCCTCTGTGGGTAACTCTGTACTTTTTCATTTTTAGAAAGTTCCTGATGTGAAATTGACAGTAATGGGTTGGGGAGCTTTAAGTGAAGGAGGTCCGACCCCCTTCCTTCTGACCGCTGTGCAGGTTCCATACGTCAGGATTGAACACTGCCGTCAACATATGTCACCGTATATGTAAGATTTTTAATCCTTTTTGAAAATAAATGCTTTTAATGCTTAATTGTTAAACAAAACAAAAACTAAAACTGCAAAAATTCGACTAAAACTCGACTGTAATTAGATATTTTCATTGCAATTTATTAATTAATAAAATTAAAAATCTAAATATGATTATCTGATTAATAGAAAGAATTAAAAGAATATATTGATTAAATAAATTCAGCAGTTATTTAATTTATTGATTAATCAATTGATCAGAATGGAAATCAGCTTGATGAACTGAATTGTTTGATTGATTGATTTAGGATTTCCGAGGGAATGTTCTGTGCTGGAGATATATACGATGGCGGAGTTGATTCCTGTCAGGTATCATTATTATTTTATTATCATTATCTTTTTCTGTCAGGTATCATTATTATTTTGTTATCATTATCTTTCCTGTCAGGTATCATCATTATTTTGTTATCATTATCTTTTTCTGTCAGGTATTATTATTATTTAATTATCATTATCTTTTTCTGTCAGGTATCATTATTATTTTGTTATCATTATCTTTTTCTGTCAGGTATCATTATTATTTTGTTATCATTATCTTTTTCTGTCAGGAATCATTATTATTTTATTATCATTATCTTTTCTGTCAGGTATTATTAGTATTTTGTTATCATTATCTTTTCTGTCAAGTGTCATTATTATTTTGTTATCATTATCTTTTTCTGTCAGGTATCATTATTATTTTATTATCATTATTTTTTCTGTCAGGTATCATTATTATTTTGTTATCGTTATCTTTTCTGTCAGGTATCATTATTATTTTGTTATCATCATCTTTTTCTATCAGGTATCATTATTATTTTGTTATAATTATCTTTTTCTGTCAGGTATCATTGTTATTTTGTTATCATTATTTTTTCTGTCAGGTATCATTATTATTTTGTTATCATTATCTTTTCCGTCAGGTATCATTATTATTTTGTTATCATTATCATTTTCTGTCAGGTATCATTATTATTGTATTATCATTATTTTTTCTGTCAGGTATCATTTTTATTTTGTTATAATTATCTTTTTCTGTCAAGTATCATTATTATTTTGTTATCATTATCATTTTCTGTCAGGTATCATTATTATTTTGTTATCATTATCTTTCTCTGTCAGGTATCATTATTATTTTGTTATCATTATCTTTTCCGTCAGGTATCATTATTATTTTGTTATAATTATCTTTTCTGTCAGGTATCATTATTATTTTGTTATCATTATCATTTTCTGTCAGGAATCATTATTATTTTTTTATCATTATCATTTTCTGTCAGGTATCATTATTATTTTGTTATCAATATCATTTTCTGTCAGGTATCATTATTATTTTGTTATCATTATCTTTTCTGTCAGGTATCATTATTATTTTGTTATCATTATCATTTTCTGTCAGGTATCATTATTATTTTGTTATTATTATCTTTTCTGTCAGGTATCATTTTTATTTTATCATTTTTATCTTTTTTAATCAGGTATTATTATATTGATTTTATTATTCTTAAATTATCTTTATTATTCTATTATAATTATCTTTTTATGTTGATTATTATCCTTAATTATTCTATGCTGCCCATATTATACTATTTTTTTTAATTCATCGCACTTAGGTTGAAAAGAATTTTTAAAGTCTGAAAAAGTTTCGAAAAATAAATAAATCCTGACCGAAATCTATTATTTTCCACGTACACCCCTTCAGCTAGTAAGCATATATATAGAAATTATCTTTCATAAACTTTTTTGGCGTGAAATATATATTTAGAATTCATTAATACCAATTAAAAAGTTTTGTTTTCTCTAGATATGTACATAATTGTATATATGTATATATATCTACATCTACGTCCCGTATTATAGAAGGCTTTTCTAGTAATGTTTAGGCTTTTTAACGTTGCTTATCATTTCATGCCATGATTTTAGTTGTACATACTAAAATTGTAATACTTTTTAAAAGTTGAAAATATTTTTTTTCGCTGCTAAATGGACAAATACATCTTTTTTGTTAAATATGAGATTTAGGCCTGATCGGTTTAATCGTTTTGACGTTTATTGGACACAGACAGACCAACCAACCAACAAACAAACAAACAGACAATAAAAATATATATTTTAAACATATTGCAGGGGGATAGTGGTGGTCCTATTGTTTATTCTGTGGAAGACTACAGCATAAAGGCCAGGTGTGTATTACACTTATTAATTCATACGAAGGGGGGGGGGGTTGTATAACAAAAGTCTAACATACTTGTTATTTTAAATTTATTTAACCGTAAAAAAAAAGTCATTTGAAAATATGATTAGGGGTTTCTTCATATATGTATAATAACAAGCTGGTTCCTTGTATACAGAGCAATTGTTAATAATAATTCAAGAATTTCTAGTTACAAATTTAACAAGGAGGAGTGTGAGTAAACACCAGAGTAAAAGTGGGGGGACTCCAAAACAGAGATTACTATTTTATATGTACAATATATGTACATGATGATAAAAGATAAATATTATATAAATATCTAAGATTGTCTGTATATTGCAGCAAGAGGAAGATGTTTTTGAACTTGGATATGTTCGGGAAAGGCAAGGAGGAGGAAAGAAAAGAAGATGAAAATGAAGAAATTGTAAAAGAAGAAGAAGAGGAAGAAATGATTGAAGATAGTTTGGAAGTAGAGAAGGTATTATTCATTTCATAATTCTGGTGCGGAATCACAACTGTATTCATATCTTTGCAACCTCATGTCGTAGACCTTAGACTATTTCAAACTATGAGTTCAAGGCGTCAAAGTTTGAATCTCAAAAGATAATACCATAAGGTTGCAAAGATATAGGGATTAAAAATTTAGATATTGTGGCAAGCGTCCATCTCCTTTCGATTGAAAATTATTTTATGTAATTTTTCTTGTATTTTAAAACTTTATTTGAAGCAAAATCTTTTTTTAAGGTACTTGGATTTTTCTCATTTTCATTTTTTGTTGTTATTCTTTTTTGTTTTTGTTTGTTTGAGAAGTTGGAGGGGTGGGGGTGGGTTAGGTCTAATATTGTTTTCAATATCCGTTCCTCACAACCAAATATTGAATATTTGTAAATCAGTTTTATTTTGAGATGATAGAACGAGCAAAAAAATGTTTTTAGAAAAAATTCAAAAAAAAATATTTTATTGCTATTTATTACATATTTATCACACATTTTCAATACTTCTCTAGACAAACAGATCATCCAGAGATCAAAAATAAAAATCGGAAACACACCGTACANCGCTGAAAATAAAAGAAGTCTTTTTAACGCAAAGGGTTTTCTAGGAATATGATCTAGCTGGACTAGTCAGCTGTGGGTAGGCAGCACTGAACCTGGATATGCTGGAGTGTACACTAATATTTCATATTCTCTTGGAATATTTTCTAGATGGGTTGGTCAGCTGGAGGGTAGAACACGCTCAACCTGGATATCTGGAGTTTACGCTAATATGTTGCATTTTTTCTAGAAATTTGCTCTAGCTGGGCTGGTAACGCTCAACCTGGATATGCTGGAGTTTACACTAATGTTGCGTATTTTCTAGGAATATGTTCTAGCTGGTCTAGTCAGCTGGGGGTATAGCTACGCTGAACCTGGATATGCTGGAGTGTACAATAATATTTCGTATTTTCTAGGAATATGTTCTAGCTGCTCTAGTCAACTGGACTGTGCTGAACCTGGATATGCTGAAGTGTACAATAATATTTCGTATATTCTAGGAATATGTTCTAGCTGGGCTGGTCAGCTGGAGGGTATGACACGCTAAACCTAGAAATGCTGGAGCTTAAACTAATATGTTGCATATTTTCTAGGAATATGTTCTAGCTGGGCTGCTAACGCTGAACCTGGATATGCTGGAGTTTACACTAATGTTGCGTATTTTCTAGGAATATGTTCTAGCTGGGCTGGTCATCTGGGGGTAGGCTGTGCTGCACCTGGATATGCTGGAGTGTACACTGATATTGCGTATTTTCTAGGAATATGTTCTAGCTGGACTGGTCAGCTGGGGGGTAGGCTGTGCTGAACCTGGATATGCTGGAGTGTACACTAATATTGCGTATTTTCTAGGAATATGTTCTAGCTGGGCTGGTCAGCTGGGGTGTAGGCTGTGCTGAACCTGGATATGCTGGAGTTTACACTAATGTTGCGTATTTTCAACACTGGATCAGGGAAAATACTATTTAGATATGTTTTGTAATATGCATGGAATAAAATTTTTAACTTTGCTATTATTTTAACATGTTTAAGAATATGTGTTTATTGAACCTTTACCATCTAAACCCTTATTTTTGTTACAATGCAGCAAATGAAGAAATGAATCTATTCACAAACTTTCTTATCCCTTTAATCAATCTTTAACCGTGATAATCAAATATAATCCTACGCTCTGAATCCTTCAGCGTCACAATTGATTAATAATGCCAAATAGAAAACTTGTGATCTTCATACCAGAAAAGTGTTTAAAAAATTTTCCCTTCAGAGACGCTACAGATAAAATTAAGATTATTAGCAATCAATGTCTAATTCAATTCGATATCAGCCTATACCCCCTTTAATTTTTTCAAATAAATCATAAAACAAAACAGTGCACTTTTTTATGGTAAAGATATAAGATAAAGCAGTAAAAGGTCCTTTATCATTGCTTTTAAAAACTTTTACAACTTAAATCCAAATTTAAATTCAAACTTAATTCTCAATTTAAATCCAAATTTAAATCTCAATTTGATTAAAAATTTAAATCTCAATTTAAATCTCAATTTGAATCCAAATTTAAATCTCAATCTAAATCCAAATTTAGATCTCAATTTAAATTTCAATTTGAATCCAAATTTAAATCTAAATCTAAATCCAAATTTAAATCTCAATTTAAATCTCAATTTGAATCCAAATTTAAATCCAAATTGCATAGTTTTCTGATAAAATCTGATAAAAATCAAGACATATCAGCGACAATGATTGTTTCATGATAACGAATTTAAAAAGTTTAAAAACTATCCATCAAACTAATTACCTTTCTATCTTCTTTCTTTCTACCTCTCTGTCTACCTCTCTATCTACCTCTCTATCTACCTCTTGATCTACCTCTCTATCTACCTCTTCATCTCTCTATCTTATACCTCTTCATCTCTCAATCTACCTCTTCATCTCTCTATCTACCTCTCTATCTACCTCTCAATCCATCTCTCTATCTATATATCTACCTCACTATTTACCTCTCTATCTACCTTTCTATCTACCTCTCTATCTACCGCTTCATCTCTCTATCTAATACTTCTTAATCTACCTCACTATCTACCTCTCTATCCACCTCTTTATCTACCTCTCTATCTACCCCTCTATCTACCTCGCTCTTCATCTCTCTTTCTTCCTCTCTAGCTACCTCTATAAACCATTATATCTATTTCTCTGTCTACCTCTTTATATACATCTTCAACTATCTATAACCCTTTTGATCTACCTTTCTCTCAATCTCTCTAAAAACCTCTCTATCTACCTTTTCATCTCTCTATTTACCTCTCTAAGAGTTACAATCCATTCATCTTAATAGAACTGTTTACAAACACTCCTATGGGAAATCTACAACCCCTACCCTCCCTTTTCCTATCTCCATCCCCTCCTTTTCCATAACCTCCCCCCGCTTAACTTCTCCCCTTTTTTTTGATATTGCATAGCGCGCAATCTTTAAAATATATTTTAAAGCTGCCAATATACAATTCACTATAATGAACTTCTGACGGAACAAGATTTCGCAAATTATTTATGACTAAGAAAGTAAAGATAATCTACAACATTTGTAAGGAAATTTATGTAAGCTCTTTGTCAGTAGACTGAGACATAGTTTATGTGTTGCAAAGATAAAGGGAATAACAGTTTAACTTGAAGTTTGCTGTAATTTCATACTAACAGTTTTGTTTTAAGCATTTTTCTGAATTACGGAAATATTTTTTTAATGTGTTCGAAAACTTTAATACATCGAAAAACCAAGCTATCCGTGAAAAGTTTTCTTTCTTGAGCAAATATTTTGAAAGATGAATAAAAACCAGAAAAGTTTCCCGACCACAACAAGAAAACTCAGTTTATAAACCCAGGTTTCTCCTGACTTTTACTTTTCAAAACTTTTCAAAGTACGTTTTTATATTCCCTTCAAACCTGTTATTTTATTTTTCAGGGATAAGTTGAAAATTTGAAAAATTTTTGTTGAAATTTTGATCTTGAATTGCTTATGTACAAAATCGAATGGTGCAATTCAGTGTACACTGTACACTGTACATATGCAGCTGTTAAAAAAATGCTAAACGTCTGTCATAAATTGAAACCTTTACGAAATATGCTTTCTAAAACAGGGCAGGATCTTAACCTTCAAAATTTAAATGAAAAATATATTTGGCCATTTTGTCCTGCTTTTTATTTGATAGAATGTTGAGAAAAATTTTACATTATAAATATAAGCGTATAGAGAAAATGAACACTCTAAAATTACATTTTCGTCCTTCAGAATTTGGGCTAAACCCCGTCAGTTTGATTGAATTGCGAAAGGAGTGATATTATGAGGAATCCGGGGGGGAATATTATGGGGTATCCGGGGGGGGATATTATGGGGTATCCGGGGGGGATATAGGGGAAATAGGGAATTAAGTCACGTAGATCTTTCCTCCTTGCTTGTCAAACTCTTTTCAAAGAAATATTAAAACGAAATAATAAGTGAATAAATGTTAAAGGGGAAAAGAAGTTAAATGGAACAAAAATAACCTGTTTTGCCTAATTTAATGAAGAACGAAAAGTAGTTTAACCATGTTGACATAGCTGTAACTGTAAGACGATGCAAATAATAGAGAAGTGGTTTACCTACGGTTGTAGGCGATTATATCAATAAAATGAATTTTTGTTTTTTTAAGCTTTTTTCGAATTACAAATTTACAAGAAATTAAAAAGTTGCTTATTCAGTGACAGCTTCTCTTTTTGTTTCCATGTTTTTGTCCATCCATGTTGTTTAAAAGCTTGATATACATTAAAATTGAAACCGAAAATGGTCTTTATTATATTGATATAATCGCCTACCACCGTAGGTCTAATCAGTTAAATTATTTTTCTCTTTTCACTCTGGGACAAAACATGAAAGTAAAATGACAGTTTTAAAAACTTCAAAAACATTGAAAGTTTAATTTGTTTTAAAACTTTTTAAAAAGTTAGTTTGTTAAGAATTTCATTTAAAAGCTATAAACAAGTTTATATATAGTAATAGAAGAGGATCTTTTATAATTTTTTTTTTCTTTGTATTTTTCCTCAATTAAAGTTGCATGATTACAAAAATGAGATACCCTTTAAGGGGAGTGACCGGCAATGTATGGCAGTTGAGCTGAGTATGTAGTTTTGTGAACAAATTCTTTATTTTTATTTTTCAGGGATAAATTGAAAATTTTAAACTAGGATTCATTTGAGACAGATAAAACGTTTTAAAGATCTATAATTACTGAGTTTGAGCCAATTGGGCAAAAAGTCTACTTTCAAAATTGCCTTTTGGGTGGATAAGTTTTGAGAATTTTTTCTTAATTATAAAAAACACGACAAAAAATATAGTAAACATTATACAGTAAACTAATTGGATGTTTAACAGCATATTTCTCAAAAGAAATTTATTAATAAATCAATGTTAGAATCAAATATTTCTTATTTCTCATAATGTTGAATTTCTTTTTTTCTATGAAGTGGATTTATAAAACTCTTTAAAAATTTGACTGACGAAACCATGTGTTTAAAATATGCTTTTCATTTTAAAACGTAAATTAAAATTTTTTTTCTTTTTGTTAAACAAACAAAAGTTAAGACATGATTTCACCTTAGTCTTTATCGCCCCAAAGGAAAGAGAGGGGGTAGGGTAACTCCCCCCCCCCTCCCGTATATAAATGCCAAGTTGTAAAAGTGTTGTTGCAAGTTTGACTTATTACGCAATATAAAATTCCCGGCTTGGAATGTATTTTAAGATGCTTGATAAGGAAAACTTTGTATTTTTGTTTTTTAATGTTTATCATTTTATATATACGTAGAAACACACAATTCGCTGAAATAATATAATAATAATAATAACATAAATTTTCACTTATTTTTTCGATCTTTTTTCATGATTTCATATATTTAATTATGAGGAACTTAAAAATCGCCACAATCTTAATTCTTTGAATCTCTATGTTTGTTCAAAATGATGACAATCAAGGTACTAATGCAAGGAAAGTTAATTGCGGTCGCGTATACTCTGCGTACATATTAAAACCAGCTCTCTCTGGGCGGAATTGTAAACAAGAATAGATGCATATCAGTGTTCGTCTAGTATCTGAGGAGGATAAAAAACATTTAATTTTGATAATTTTGAAAATTACCATAATAGTTTTCTAAGACCAGAATATTTCATAGATCATATTTGTGAAAATGAATTCCATGTCAGGATTCGACATCCGGTCTATGTTTACATTACAATACACTGCAGTACAAAAAATGCGTACACCTCTGAAATAACTTTTATTGCATTAGTACCTTGATGACAATAACCTTTTCTATTTCAAACTATAATAGAGATTAATTTTTATTCATAATGAAATTTTTTTATTTCAAAATCGAGCAAAAGATTTATACAAAAAATAATTTTAGGATAGCTATTTTTTCAGGGTATATTTATAAACCTATATTGAATAATTTTGGCACCTTATTCGTAAGCCTTATAAAAAATATAAAACCAGTTGCTCAAGTTTTTTATTAGATTAACTTTATCTTTCTTTCTCACACTAAGTTCGTTCATACACCGTGTTTTTCTATCCAACCTTTTTAGATAAATATTTATAAACTTTTCTAGGAAACAACTTATTTTTCATTTTATGAAGAGGGCAGCAAAACCTAATAAGCCGAGGGGGGGGGGGGGCAAATCGGTCAAGGGGTTCCTGAGTTATGATCGGAAAAACAAACAAACAGACTTTATTTATATAGATTATGAAAATTATAGGAAAATTTTCCATTTTAGCCAGTTTAGACTGGCATAATTCATTGCAAATGAAACTGCTTAGAGTTATATGACGTTTAGAAAATATAAAAGAACTGAACAATTGCCAATTTTCTAATCCCTATATCCTAGCAACGATGCAAGCCTTTGATATTTCCAACGTATTTAGAATATCTTTGGTCTTCGCTAGGTGTTACTGTTATCAAATGAAATTTGAATTTAAGAAATTATATTTAAATGTTACAAAATTGAAAATGAAATAGAAATATTTCAAAAAGTTAACCTAATTCTTTCCTTCGTTATATGTTGAAGATACAAAGGCATTTAAATTGAATTAGATTTACATTTAGATAAAAAATGTTTTTAACAAACCATATTCTCATATTCCTTTCTTTAACTTCCATCCTGGGATTCATCCCAACTTGTGCAAATAGATCCAATAGGCGAGTATTTCAATTATTTGGAATATTTTTGTTATACTAAAAATAATTATATTAATAACAGGTGAGTATTTGAATTATTTGGAATATTTTCGTTATACTAATAATAATTATATTAATAACAGGCGAGTATCTGAATTATTTGGAATATTTTCGTTATACTAATAATAATTATATTAATAACTGGCGAGTATCTGAAATATTTGGAATATTTTCGTTATACTAATAACAATTATATTCTGGCGAGTATCTGAATTATTGTCATGTCATGTCATTAATATCATTGAAATTATTATCATTAATATTAACATTGTAATTTCCTTTTAATCATCATAATCATAATAAATCAGATTTTTCTAATACTTCTAGAAGACAACGAATCCAGTCCTTATTAAATAACCAACCATCTTCACCAAACTTCAGGTTAGTTAAAGCGAATGTACCCTTAATTTCAAGTGACCCTCCATGTACAGAACGAACACTTTATTCACAACGTTCACCTTGAAACCTTTATCGGATCGATAATCATAGTTTTTTACGTTTAAAAGTGTTTAGTTCTGATAATTCCTTTAAGTTTTCCTATAGTAGAAATGCGCAAGTTCCTTTTTGTAGAGAAACCACCATTGACAATAATCAATTTAAAAATATTAAACATTGCCATCTCCAATTCATGCTTGAATAGACAAAGCTTTTATACTATCTTTGCATGGGGGGTCACATGAAAGTACGCCAACAGTCCCTTTAATAAGGAAAGTTGTTTAGAACGAGGNCCACTGTACTCTATGATACCAACTCAGTCATAAGGAAACATTTTTCGACAAATTTCACTGTACAGTATAAACCTAGCCAGGCAAAATTAGGAGAGTTATGCCCGCCCCCTGGTTTAAGTTCTTTCTCATTGATAATGATAAAATGAGTTCAAATAATACTTAATTTTAGGATAAAATTTGGAAAAACATCTCCAATCAGAATGTAAAAAAATGTAAATTTTTTTTCAGATTAAACTTTGATCCCGTGACCCTAGCTCCGGAATTCAACAGATGGATAACGTATGAAACACAATTTTAAACACTAATACATTCCTACAGTGTGACTCATAAAACTGTGGAAAAAATATGAAACATAGGAATAGTGCAGTTTAATGATTATACAATTTAACCAATTTCATTTTATAAATTCATTTTTGTCAAATACTTAAATTCCATAATTATCGTTTTTCTATTCCACAGTTTTATGAGTTCCACCCACTCCAGTTTTTTCTTCAAATGTTTACAGCAAAATATTTTTGATGACTCTATAAGTTCAGTATTACAAATCACAGTATTACAAAGTACAGTATTACAAAGTACAGTATTACAAAGTACAGTATTACAAATTACAGTATTACAAAGTACAGTATTACAAAGTACAGTATAAAAAGTACAGTATTACAAAGTACAGTATTTAACAGTACTGTATTACAAAGTACAGTATTACAAAGTACAGTATTACAAATTACCGTATTACAAAGTACAGTATTACAAATTACAGTATTAAAAAGTTCAGTATTACAAAGTACAGTATTACAAAGTACAGTATTTAACAGTACTATATTACAAAGTACAGTATAACAAAGTTTAGTATTGCAAAGTACAGTATTACAAAGTACGATATTACAAAGTTCAATATTACAAAGTACAGTACTGTACCCTTTATTAAAAAGTACAGTTTTAAAAAGTAATGTATCATTAAGAACAATATTACAAAGTACTGTATTACAAAGTAAGTATTCCACATTTTAGTACTCTCACTAGTGTCTATACTCTATACCCGTTATTGCAAATTAAATATTAATATCTCTATATCCTAGATGGGATCCTAATACAATAAAAACTACAACAACAACAACAACAACGCCACAGCCAACTATAAGGAAATAAATTATGTGATAAAGAATCAGGGTTTTATTAATTTGTGCTTTTAAAGATTCGTTTACAAAATTTCGAAGTATTTTTCTTTATAAATTCTTAACTTTTTTGACAATCAAAAGAACTGATTTTTTGCCACAAACTCAAATCGCTATATCTTTGTATACCAATGTCGTAAACCTTAGATATTTCAAACTATGAATTCTGTAAATTTAATTAGTCTAAATGTTATCCGATTTATGGTATAAAATATTGGAGTTTGTGACAATAATATAGTTTCTTTATTAGAAACTTTAAATTTTTGTCCTTAAAAAAAGAAAATTCATCTAAATTTTTTTCTGACGCTTTTCACTTAAAAATGTTGTGCTCAGTTGTACTGTGTACAGTTCTAATAATTTAATGTATGGTAGTCCCTACGATGAATGGTATTATCGAGATGATCAAAACTATGTACAAGGTCCCTTCTCTTCCAGTACTATGTTGGAGTGGTACAAAGCAGGATACTTTAGGTATGTTCAAGACTACTGTACACATTACAAAAGTGTACAGTCTTGTTCCTAGAGTCTTGTACTGTGCAGTCTTATACTGTGCAGTCTTGTACTGTACAGTCTTTTTCCTAGAGTCTTGTACTGTGCAGTCTTGTACTTTGCAGTCTTGTACTGTGCAGTCTTGTACTGTGCAGTCTTGTACTGTGCAGCCTTGTACTGTGCAGTCTTGTACTGTGCAGTCTTGTACTGTGCATTCTTGTACTGTGCAAGTCTTGTAATGTGCAGTCTTGTACTGTGCAGTCTTGTACTGTGCAAGTCTTGTAATGTGCAGTCTTGTACTGTGCAGTCTTGTTTGTGTGCAGTCTTGTACTGTGCAGTCTTGTACTGTGCTGTCTTGTACTGTGCAGTCTTGTACTGTGCTGTCTTATACTGTGCTGTCTTGTACTGTGCTGTCTTGTACTGTACAGTCTTGTACTGTACAGCGTACATTAGTGTACGTCATTCTTTGTACTAAAGTTAAACATTTTTACAAGTCCAAATGAAACTATTATCATTTAATTTCGGGCATTATTATCATCTGAAGTGTTCCTTGTTTTTAGAATATAAGCAATCTAATTAAGTGATAAAATCTAAATCTAAAATACGCTATGGATATCATACATATATTTCGCCAGAATCGAAGGGGGCCATACATTTGGCGTAATCATTTTATAGTAATATTAGTAATAATATTTAAAATTTGAATTTTTAAACAAAAATAATTAAAAACATTTTGAAATTAATCCAAAAAGAGGTCATTTACGAACTAATGTTTCGATATTTTTATGTCAAGCATATTTTAACTGCAGATCTTTTAATATTTTAAAAATTATGATTTTTTACTCAATAATTTATTAGGATTTAGTTTGAGGGACTTGATTCTAAAAAATGCGAATTTGGGAGCCAAAACATTGGAATTTTTTAACCTGGTGTAAAAATTATATGTTGAGTGGATAGGCGTTTTGGGGCAAATCCAGGCAAAGCTGGGTTTCAATGCCATTTTAATATGAAAAAGAATGTTTATTTTCAGGTCTTCCTTGATGATTCGACGAGAAATAGACAAAACATTTACAAGTCTTGGATACTATATGAGGTAGGAGGTAGGAGGTAGGTGGTAGGAGGTAGGAGGTAGGAGGTAGGACTACCTCACT
>NW_019396182.1:136733-240428 GCF_000591075.1 Eurytemora carolleeae
CGAGGTACGAGGTACGAGGTACGAGGTACGAGGTACGAGGTACGAGGTACGAGGTAGGAGGTAGGAGCTAGGTAGGAGGTATTTACAAAAACCCCAACAAGATTGGGGATCGGGGTCTATCCATAACAAGAAAGTACAGTATTTAAAGTGCTTCTGATTAGTTAAAGTCAGTTTTGAAATCCTACATTATTTTCCTTTCCTGACTTCTGGATATAAATTGAAAAATAGATCACAAAGTAGTCGCATCAGCATTGGAGTGCCGCCCTTTTCAGAAAAAAAGGCCAAACTGTAGGAAAATGCAATTATGACCAGCTCATTTTCGAAATTAGAAAAACTTTGTTAGCCGTTAAAATTACATAATAAAAACACTGTTTTCCCCAGTCTTCTAATAGGTAAACCTTCTAAGTAGAAAAGTATATTTTTCCAAGAATCGTCTGAGAATGAAATTACGCCTAATTATAAAATGAAAAGATAATTTATTCTAATTTATTCATAAAGTTTTACAGTTTTCTAACAGCATTGAAAACATGGTTAGAAACTTTCCCGGAGCAAACAGAATTTTAAAAATTATTATTATACTATATATAGCGCTTACTAGTATTAAAGGGACTCTAAGCATAATTTGATGTGATCTTATTGTTTATATTTTTTATATGTTAGGTTCTCCTAGATTCTGGTGGGGGGTGGGGGGTGGGGGTTAATGTGTTATTTCCTCTGTACCTGGGATTCTAGTGGGTTAGGATAATTAGTTAAATGCAATTCATTTCAGAAATTACAATGGTATCTCTTAGCTTACACCTTGATGAGAGAAACAATGAGAGAGAATTCGTTTCAAAACGTATTCAATTCTGTCAGTTTATTTTGTTTGTTTCTGCTGCATACATCCGCAGGGTACTGTTATAGAAAAACGAACAGAAAGAAAATGCCATCGGTATGTTTTCCAGACGAAGGTTCAACGGTCTGGTATCGTTGTGAACTGTGCGACCCTTTAAATGGATGATCACTTGAAACTATATCAACATACCGTCCCTTCAAGAGAAAATTTTAATTTAGAGAATTTTCTGATTAAATAATAATAAACCAGTCAAAAGTTTGAGGCTGGTCGAAACTTTGAAAGTTAGATGTTTTCTTTTGTAAAATATTTTTCCTAATTTTATATACAGTAGTCCCCAAAATACAATGGAATACAAATTTATATTAAATATAGTTAAAAAGGTTGAAAAAACAAAAAGATCAGAAAATCAAGCTTTGTGGCGAAGACTCAATTCCTTTTACGAGAAAATCGAGGTTTTTTGTGAAAAAATGCCGAAAGCGTTTTGAGTTCATAATTTAAATAATAAAAGAAATAGAAGAAAATATTACAGGATTCATCATATCAATATGTTTAATAAATAATTTAATTATAAATAATGTACTAATCATAACAAGCTGTTGTTTTCTCCACCTTGATAAATAATACAGAGGTTCTTAGAAAAATTATTTTATATATTCTTTTAAGAATCATAATTACAAGAAAATTTCCAAATAATTAGATCAGCCAAAGGCGTCGCTTAACCTCGGAATCTTATTATCTTTAAAGTTTTCTCGTCGTCTTTACAGTCCATCCTTTATGGATAGCCCTGTATTTAGAGCATATATTGATGAAGCGATCATGGAAGTGGAACTACATATTTTTTATACGTGTTTATTTGGGTTATATTACACTTACACCAAAGAGTTCCTATACAGAATAACATATATTTCTTAAACATGATTTTAAAAATATGCCTGAAATAAAGACTGCAACGCTGTACTTTTTAATCTTTAGACGACATAAAGTCGGTTTCTTTAAAGTTTGAAATCTTTTTCTACAAAGCCGTGAATGAGAAGTATTTCAATTCCTAAAAAGGTTGAAATTTGTTCTCTCTTGGACAAAGTCGTAACTTTAAATCCAGAAGGAACCTCTTCTTTAATATTAAGAATGGGACAACAAAATTCTCCCGACCAAGAACTACTGAAGAAGTTTGCACAATAAAAAAATATATTACGAAAGGTTCGTGGCATATACAGTGATAAACAGAAAACCTCGCAATGCTTAAGTGTATTTCATGCAATTAGTTTTACTAGACATTCATTAAGTCACAATTAGACACTAATTAAGTGAAATGGGCCTGTTTACACATGTGGCCCATGCTCATTTCTCATTGGAAAATTTAAGGTCATAACTTGAGTTTAAAAGTCGTCTTCCAATTTCAGAGTTTTCTAGTTATCAAGTTATAGCAAAATCAAATTATTATCCTTTGTTATTTAGATTATATGGTAGAGTTCCATTCACATCTGGGGCTTATCCTGCTGCAATTCTTTTACCCTTTTCCACAACATCAACAATAACAAAAACAACAACTACAACTACAACTGCAACAACAACAACAACAACTACAACAACATCGACCACAACTACAGCTGTATCGCTTAGGTAAAATTTGATGGACGCTTCGCGCCTCGTTTCTAAGTATCAATAATTAATGTTTATTTTTACATGCAACCATTTTTTATTCGAACAATATGAAAATATCATTTGGGATATCGCAGATATTTTTCTGTTTATATTGGCGGATTTATATAAATATTCTATTTATAAAAGTTTTATGGAGGATTTGAAAATTTTGAACATTCTTAAACCTTCCCGTGGGTGATGTGAGGTCCCAATTTAACTATTTTTTGTTTTTTTTCAGTTTAGGCCTTATGACGTTTATTTAATTCAAACAAACAAACCATTAAACCAACTTTCAGAAAGACAAATAAATATAGTATTGTTCAATGTTTAGTCTTGTTTGGAATGATATTGGAGAAAACGATGATAATGATGAATATGATGATGGTGGTGTTCACGGTGGTCGTGGAGATGGTTTACAATTAGAAGATTATCATAACGACGAGGTAATATAACACAATTCATCGTACGCTATTTTACAACTTGAGGGTCACTTGAAATTACGTGTACAGTCCCTTTAATGAATTTCCTACTGGCAAGCCGACAAGCTGGTAAAATATGTTTCTATTATATCGAGAAAAAAAACAGCAAAGTTTTTACTTCTCAATTAAAACCTCCAACAGACCCTCTCTGACAGCTTGACAGGGTGTTACAATAAACATGAAAGTTGATATGCAACTTGAAGGTCGTCATTAATTTTTGAAATCGGTTGCGCCATAAATTCGTAAACCTTATTTTATAAGTGAATTGATAGAATTGATTATCACAAAATACCTGTCATTTGACAAATGCTTTATTGTTCTTTCAAAATTACCGGCGGAAATATGAAAAATTTCGCTAAGATTTGACAATTTTGATTTTATTGAATAAATTAAAATCTCTGGTTATTTCAACAGTACAAAAAAGGCAGGCCACAGTTTGAAAATGCCAGGATAAAGGAAATTTTGTTTATTTTTTCCAAAAATCAAATAATACATGCAAAAATGGGTTGTCAAAACACCTTCAAGTCGCCTGTCACCTGTTATGTTCGTGATACACTTAGTACTTTTAATTGTAAAGCCAACCCACAGTAATGAAAAGAATCAAAAGTAAAAAAAGAAAAAAACATCTTTCAAAGAATAAAAATCGGTGTTACGTACTTTACCAAAGGCATTTTCCCAAGGGCAACTTCCCAAGTGACAATTTCCTAAGTTGCAACTTCCCAAATGTGCAGTTTCCCAAGCGGCAACTTCCCAAATGACAATTTCCCGAGCGGCAACTTCCCAAATGTACATTTTCCCAAATGACAATTTCCCAAGTGGCAACTTCCCTATGTAGGAAAAACGGCATTTTCCCCATGAAGGAAAATGTACATCTGGGAAGTTGCCGCTTGGGAAAATACACATTTGGGAAGTTGCCACTTGGGAAAATACCCTTGGGAAAGTACCTAACATCAAAAAACCGGTTTATAATTAATTACATGATTCAGGATCAAAGTGAACAGGAACCTGAGAAATGCAATGGAGTAAATACAGAAGAATGTAAACCGTCTTTAAAGGACGGGACTCTTCGTCTTGTCGGGGGCAGGGACGAAACAGAGGTATGTGAACCGTCTTTAAAGGACGGGACTCTTCATCTTGTCGGGGGCATGGACGAAACAGACGTATGTGAACCGTCTTTAAAGGACGGGACTCTTCGTCTTGTCGGGGGCAGGGACGAAACAGAGGTATGTGAACCGTCTTTAAAGGACGGGACTCTTCATCTTGTCGGGGGCATGGACGAAACAGACGTATGTGAACCGTCTTTAAAGGACGGGACTCTTCGTCTTGTCGAAGGCAGGGACGAAACAGAGGTATGTGGACCGTCTTTAAACGACGGAACTAATTGCTTTGTCGGGGGACGGGAGGAAACAGAGGTGCATAAACAGCTTCAAGCAACGGAACTAATTGCTTTGTCAGGGGACAGGACAAAACATAGGTACTTAAACCGTTTCAAGCGACAGAACAAATCACCTTGTCGGGAGACGAGATATTTGATTGAATATTTAAACCTTGACAATGTTTTATATTATTAACTATCCTTACTATTGAAGGGTTAGCTTAACCTTGATAAGTGTAAAATTTTACACCTGATGTAATTTTGATTAAATGTTTAAATGATAACAACGAATTAAATTATTAATGAATTGATTAAATATTTAAATGTTGACGATGTTTTATATTTTAAAATATCCTTACTAGTAGGCTAGTAGCCGTAAGTAGATTAAATGGGGGTTCAAATGATCAGGAATAAAACAAGATTCAAGCTTCTGAAAATAATATCCGTTTGATTACAAAAATTAGTTGTTTACTGCACAATCACGAATTTTAGGCTTTTACTATTTTTGAAACGTGTTCACTGCACGAGGGGTTGTTTATGTTTTGTAGGAGCCAAGAAATGTTGGGTTTGGCCAGCGAAGAAAATTCTGGTCAATGACGACCTTACAACGGAGTAAATTAAGTTTATGGTTTACAAAAATGTTTCTTGTCCAGAACAGTCTTGAAACACTGACTCCAAATATAAAGCACACTGAAAGCTAAATATATTTAAGAATGTCACAGCTAGGAATTAAAAACCGTTTATAAAGATAAAGTGGCATTTAAACCAAAATCTTTTTTTTTTGAGTACCAGCTCCCTGAATACTAATGATGGAAATTGACTCTTTGACACAAGCACCATTAGTTTGCAAAGATACAATAACACAATCCTTTCCTTTTTAGCTTTATCAGCAATAAGTGTCTTAAGACTGTTCTTTAGTTTCCACTCTGGCTTATATTGATAAAATAATTTTGCGTCAGTTTTTGAAATCAGATATTTAGATTTCACAAAACATTTTCTTGTTTCACACACTAGCAAAATTGGAGTTGAGAAGGAAAATATTTAAAGATTAGCACACCCATCCTTATAGTTGTCCTTGTAAATAAAAATAATGAGTATTTGTTTATATTTAGGGCAATGTAGAGATTTACCATATGGGAATATGGGGATCAGGTATAAAATACACAATATTTTAAAAGAACTTTGTTCTACAGTTTTTAAAATAATCTTAAAAAGTTAGTTTTTGAAGTATAAAAATGTTGCAAAAGAACTTTTAAAGAATTTCGATATTTGAAAAAACAATTTTAAGTTTTCTTAAATTTTTAGATATTTTCTTATCATAAGTTGTTTTAAAACATAAAATTAAATATGAAAAATAATTAATTATTAATCAAAAATGTAATTATATATTTACCAGTGTGTGATGATGAGTGGGATAAAGATGAAGCAAACATAGTTTGTAAGAAGCTGGGGTTTCCTGGAGCCATTGCACCAACACATGGATCTAAGTAATTATAGATTTTATAAAAGGGACTGGTCACTGTCGCAGGGGCCGGTAACGTCGTGACTGTGTGTCCGTACCAAAAGAGTGTGTGTCTGTTAGGGTCACGGTAAGGAACTGCTATTAAATAACCTGATATTTGTAGTGTTGGTATGTAGTAAAGACCTACTCCATAACAAGTTATCAAAGCATATCTATCCAGGTAGTCAACAGGACACAACCCACCTGGCTCTAAATGCCACACAGGGACACAAGCATAGCTATCGAACAAGCTATTTATCCAGGCTCTAAATGCCACACAGGGATACAAGCGTAGCTATCAAAATCCAACTACTTATACAGTGCTCTAAATGCCACACTAGCCTAGCTATAACAAAAAGCTGTATATTGATCCCAAATGATGGGACGATTCAATGCTCTAAATGCCACACAAGGACGCAAGCCTAGCTATACAACAAGCTATATATCGATCCCAAATTAACAGAGACGATCTCTTTATAAAAACAGGGCTGCAGGTTTACTCTCAAGCACTAAGCAGTACAGAGTTACTCTATAAACTAAGCTTTATTCAATATCTTATGTCACAAGGTAAAATGAACAAAAGAATCAGTTTTGTCAATTACCATAATGTCAATTGGCCCAAATATGTACACTGGACAGTTAAGACCACTTTTTAAATTTTTAGTAATTTTGATTTGACATTTAAAAAAGAATTTTGTTTGCGTAATATACATTTTTTCGATGTATATATGCATAAATATTAAAAAGTTGTTTTTTAGAGAAATTGCTTTGAAACAAAAAGTTTGGGGTTTCCAATGAAAATCTGGGGGTCTACAATGAAATTATGGGGGGTCTCCAATGAGACGATCATACGGGTCTCTGACTACCCCCCCCCCCTCTCGCCTCCTTATTTTAATTTTTGAGACCAGACCGACTTCAAAGTATTTCACAGGAATTATTTATTTTTGAATATCTAAATAGACTTTAAGTTCATTTTACGAAAACATTAGATAACAATGATTGCCCCCCCCCCCCTCAGCCCTTTGTACTCTTCTTCAAAATACGTTTTCCGCTCTATATCTTATTTTGTTTACAAGTGAAAACTGGTTTCATACAACAATATGCAGTATCCAATTGCAGTACACAGTTCAGAAACAATATGACCGGAAAGTATGAAAATCTAACAAGTGTTCTCAACTAGGATGTACAGTACTGCATTGTGGTAAATTTAAGCCAGTTGACATTATGGTAATTTACAAAACTGATTCTTTGGAACATGAATTGACGTCGTTACAATTCCTATGATGTTATCTATATCATATGAGTAAGACCATCGTATTACGTTTTTATCGCACAGTTAAAGTTTAATGTAAATATTATAAGATTAGCGAGAGTAGATATAACGCAGTCAAACTATCTCCACATATGTTTATAGCGTAGTTCAAGTATATCACATGATTTAATCTAATCATACTACGTATTCTATTGAAACACGTTTTCAATGAATAATTGACATTATGTATAGGTCTGCAACATAAATTGTTATAATGTCTTATACAACGTACTGCAAGTTTACAGAATATTGTGTTTACACGATATTTGCTACAGGTATATAGAACACAGAAAGTTTATTTGCCCAATCTACATTGGAAACCTTTAAAAATATTTTCAAAGAAAATACGATAAATCAATTTATGTTTTTGGTTCGTGAATTGGTCAGTAATTCTTGAAATTAGATACCATTAAATAATTACTTTCTGTTCTGAAATGGATACATCCTATTTACTATATGGATATATTTTTTATAGATACATAATACTTATACATTACAATCGTACATACAGTTTTTATCTATATCTATTTATCTAAAACGTGAATTATTATAATATTATTTAGATATCCGGATACAGTCTATTATGCGCATGCATTTTATTTCTGTTTAGATATGCAGGATATACAATCTATCTTCAACATGGATATTGGATATGGTTTCTGTTTAAATATGGATATGTCTACTGGTTAAGTTATAGATACAGCTTATCACTGCATGGATATAAATGTTAAGATATGGATTGTTAAATGCTGTTCAGATATGGCTACATTCTATTCAATATATGGGTGTAATCATTGTTTAGATATGGATACAGTCTATCTACGACATGGATGGATAACATTTACTGCTATGGCACTGAGAGACATATAACGGTAAAATTGATTTAGATACTTTTAATTTAAATACGATGACACAAAATTGATGGCAAATCTTTTGGATCTTAAATCTGGTATTGCTTTAGCGCTCAATAATTGAACATTTATCACAGAATATTAATTTGAATTGTGGAACTACTCTTGGTGGATTTCTATATATACCACATGGAATTGACCTTAAAGGGTTAATAAGCGTAATATTAAATACCCCTCCATGGAAATATACCAATGCCCGATTCACAACGGTACCCTTGAAACCGTTCTCTTATCAATAATGTGGAAGATGTTGTTGTTGTTCTGGATTTAACTGTGTTTAATTCTTATAAAACCTTAATCCTTTCCTGCAGTAAAGATTATAAGTAGAAACCACAATTGCAAATAATCGGCCAAAAGTATAAAAAATATTGATATCTAATTCATATTTGATCAGCCATAAAGCTTTTAAGGGTGCTCTAATGAATCGGACATTGTCAACTTTGATTTGACGATCAATTAAAATTACGCTTACAGTTCAATAATATATCATGTTCAGAAGTTGTCAGCAATTCCAGTTTCCACTAAAAAGTTTTGCACTCTGAACTTAGGAATGGACTGAACGAGTTCTATTGATTTAAAAGGTCCCAACTCTAAAGAAAATTTTAAACATTTTTAGGATTGTAGACATGATGGTTGGGGTATTCATGATTGTGACAGGTAATTTTTCTTCTTCTTCTTCCGAATTCCGTAAGAAAAAGTAAATTAATCTTAATGAAAGATGTTAAGAACAGAATTTAAGTTTGAAGGTAGTGTGTCATGCAACATACATCCAAACTGTTTTGCTACAAATTCAGATTTTAAAAATCCCATATCTGTTCAACTCGATATTTTGTAGACCTTTGATATTTTAACTTATGAATTCTGTTAGATCAAATAATCTACGTTAGAAATATCAAAGGTTTACCCCATCAGGTTGCAAAGGTATAGCGATTCGAAAACTGGAGTTGTGATAGACTTTAAAGTGTGGGTCGACTTTAAAGTGTGGACCTGTGTCCGAATTTATTGTATTTAAGTCGCGTCTAAAATCCCCCCAAAACCGGTTTCAATTGAGCGCCGGCTTTAATCTTGAAAAATTTAATACAAATTTAAGTGGAACCAATAAAATTTGAGCCGCGGTTTAAATTTAAACCCCGACTCAAATTCTTTAAATTCGGCCTCAGGACATTTTGTACATTTTGTGACATTAAAACACTTTTTCTTAGCTTTAGTCTAAAAAACTTAATTGAAAAAAATTCTGAAAGATATCAATTTTGGAACTTGAAGTGCCAAACTATTTAAGCAGGTTTAAATTAGTAAATATAATATCAATATTGGAACTTGAAGTGACAAACTATAATTAAACAGGTTTAGATTAGTAAATATAATATCAATATTAGAACTTGAAGTGACAAACTAATTAAACAGGTTTAGATTATTAAATATAATATCAATATTGGAACTTGAAGTGACAAACTATTTAAACAGTTTTAGATCATTAAATAATTACAGGCGAAAGTTATAAAGATTATCAAGAAAAACATCAACATCAAGATAAGCTTAATCCTTAAACTGCTGTGAAAACCAATAAACTCTGGAATATGAAGACGACTTTCAAACTCAAGTTTAACTCTTGTGTGGTGAATAAGATCGATTTCAATTAATAAGTTATCTAATAAGTAACTAGGATAAGTATTTGCTTCGTAACAACATCAAATAAATATTGCTGATTGTCGTCTTACTATTCCAGAGTTTTCTGGCTCTCACTGTAGAGGATTCTGAAAACATAAAATCATATGAAAAATAATTTTTTGGTGATAATAAATATAAGTTCTAAAATATATAAAGTTTATATTTAATTAATTTCCTGTTTTATTTAGAACTGAATCTGCAGGAGTCAGGTGTAAACCTAACCCACCTCCTACAACAACAACAACAACAACTACACCTAGACCAAGGTAGAGCACTCTAGACTTCTGCCTCCCCCCCCCTCCCCACCCATATATTTAAAGCTAAAACCTCGTTCTACAAATGTTCCAAATGTTCTTAGAATGGTTTCAAAATTCTCACTTTGTTGGGTTAAATTTCAAAGCGAACAATTAGATTCCAGGCAAAGATGGGTTTCCTAGCTAGTATGTATATTGAATATAGAAGTGACTTTGAAAGCTGAACAGTAAATATATGTCTATAACAGTGTATTGTATTCTAGGTATCTAATGAGAAGTATAACGAAGGATATATCTTTACCAGTGTGTTGTATCCTAGGTATCCAATGAGAAGTAACATGAAGGATATATCTATAACAGTGTATTGTATCCTAGGTATCCAATGAGAAGTATAACGAAGGATATATCTTTACCAGTGTATTGTATCCTAGGTATCCAATGAGAAGTAAAATGAAGGATATATCTATACCAGTGTATTGTATCCTAGGTATCCAATGAGAAGTATATATAAGGATATAAATATAACGGTGTATTGTATCCTAGGTATCCAATGAGAAGTATATCGAAGGATATATTATTACCAGTGTATTGTATCCTAGGTATCCAATGAGAAGTATATCGAAGAATATATCTTTACCAGTGTATTGTATCCAAGGTATCCAATGAGAAGTGTAGAGAAGGATATATCTATACCAGTGTATTGTATCCTAGGTATCCAATGAGAAGTAAAACGCAGGATATATCTATACCAGTGTATTGTATCTTAGGTATCCAATGAGAAGTACAATGAAGGATATATCTATAACAATGCATTGTATCCTAGGTATCCAATAAGAAAAATAACGAAGGATATATCTATACCAGTGTATTGTATCCTAGGTACCCAATGAGAAGTATAGCGAAGGATATGTCCATACGACTGCTGGGTGGACGTGTTAAGGAAGAGGGGAGAATAGAACTACAGCTTGATGGAGGGGATTGGGGGGTGGTCTGTGGTGATGGCTGGGGGGTCAGGGAGGCAATGGTAGCCTGTAGGCAATTAGGTTAGTAATATTAACTTTTTTAAGGGAGTGCTGGAGAGTTTTCTCAACTAGCTGTTCTAAGGGTACTGAGATAAAATGAAAAAGAATTTGAACTAATTGTTGTTTGTTTAACTTCATCTAAATTGCATTGTCCGAACAAATGAAAAGTAGTTCAGCTATCCGTTGTTGATTCAACTTCTTTTCGCTATTCATTAATGTTGACCTATGTTTTATGTATTTTTAGGAGATTCTTAATTCTAAGGGATTTTTATATGTATAAAAACTTATATTAAAAAGTGTTTTATAACCAATGGTCCTGATTTATTGTAGTTCTTTTGAAATTGTTGATATTCTCTTAAAAATCCAGTGACATGTCCTTTTTTTATCCCCTTTTAAAAGCAATGACACATAAAAGAATGATTTGCTGGAAAGTAGGTAAACGGTTTTAAATAAAAATGCAAAAATACCAACTTTGAAAATGCAAATTTCTCTCTACATCATTGTGTGACAGGATGATTTTTTATCTCTTTTTCAATTGCGTTTTAAGTGTTTGATTGAAATTAGCAAAAACGGGGTATTTGCGCAGAAATGAAAGAGAGTATAGATTGGCTAATTCCGAATTAACGTCTCAAACCGAAGAGCGATAGGACCCATACAAGTCCACAGAGTTGCAGTATTTGACCCAGAAACCGTAGATTTAAAAACAATCCCTCAGATGTTATAAGTTATAATTGTCGAATTCCATTCGGGGCATTTCTATGTAAATAAAATATCTTAATATCTCAATAAATGTGTATCTATTCTGGTTTTTAATCCCCCCCCATGGCCACACTTCCAGGTGGTTGGGAGAAGACTTATACCGCAAGTGCAAAATGCATGTATATGAATATGTAGGTGTATATATATATATGTATATGTATATGTATATGTATATGTATATGTATATGTATATGTATATGTATATGTATATGTATATATATGTATATGTATATGTATATGTATATGTATATGTATATGTATATGTATATGTATATGTATATGTATATGTATATGTATATGTATATGTATATGTATATTTATATGTATATGTATATGTATTTGTATATGTATATGTATATGTATATGAATATCTAGGAATGGTCTACGCTGCCGCTGCCTTTTCTACAGATTTATTTGGTGGACAGAATACGACAAGAATTATAAGCGGGATTGCTTGTAAAGGTTAGTAAAAGTATAATTTTATAAACAACATTTTTTTATTGCGAGGGCCTAATATACTATAGTTTATGTTACTTACTATAATCATTTTAGCTTTTAATGAAACTTGACCGGCAAGCATTTTTTCTTACAACGTTGAACCATAATTATACAAAAAAAATTGGCAGATTGTAATGTTTGTCTTTGTGGGAATTTTTTTAAAATTTTCAAAAACCAAAAATGCAAAAATTTCCAGGTTGAATATTGCAATTTTAATGACTTGTTAAAACTTTGAGTACCCATATACCCGTTATCTTAAATTTTCTGAATATTAAACAAAAAATTAATATTAAATATTTAAAAACATTCTATAAAAGCAAAGCTTAGTAATCTGAGAAGCACTCTGAATTCCCCGCGATAAATACCTCTAGCTCTAGGCTGTTCTGTTAAATTGTCAGATCAAAGTTTCCTAATTAATTTTCCAATAAGAAGTTAGAGGAAAACAACAAACCCTTGTAATCTTGTTTCAACTTGACGAACAAAAAGTTGGAACGAAGAATTAAAAGATACAAAGAATCGTCTCCTTACTTCTTGTTCAACCTTCACATTAGCTTTTATAATCAGAGGAATGAAATCTCAAGAATTAAAGAATGGTTTTGCCACAAACTCAAACTATGAATTTAGTCAGCTTTTTACCATCATTGGAAATATAAAGGGATTGGAAATATAAAGGGATTGGAAATATAAAGAGATTGGAAATATAAAGGGATTGGAAATATAAAGGGATTGGAAATAAAAGAGGATTGGAAATATAAAGGGATTGGAAATATAAAGGGATTGGAATATAAAGGGATTGGAAATATAAAGGGATTGGAAATATAAGGGGATTGGAAATATAAAGGGATTGGAAATATAAAGGGATTGGAAATATAAGGGGATTGGAAATATAAAGAGATTGGAAATATAAAGGGACTGGAAATATAAAGGGATTGAAAATATAATGGGATTGGAAATATAAAGGGATTGGAAATATAAAGGGATTGGAAATATAAAGGGATTGGAATATAAAAGGATTGGAAATATAAAGGAATTGGAAATATAAGGGGATTGGAAATATAAAGGGATTGGAAATATAAAGGGATTGGAAATATAAAGGGATTGGAAATATAAAAGGATTGGAAATATAAGGGGATTGGAAATATAAGGGGATTGGAAATATAAGGGGATTGGAAATATAAGGGGATTGGAAATATACAGGGATTGGAAATATAAAGGGATTGGAAATATAAGGGGATTGGAAATATAAAGGAATTGGAAATATAAAGGGGTTGGAAATATAAAGGGATTGGAAATATAAAGGGATTGGAAATATAAAGGGATTGAAAAATTTAAGTATGTGACAAAAACTAAGTTTCTTGAATAGTGATAAGTACTTAAACTACTTAGACTAAGTTGAACTACAGTTTCCTTCATATTGAACTGGTGAACAAGAGAAGTGGTTCAAATTACTCTGCGTAGTTCATTTTTTTCTCGCCACATTTTTTAATATTTGAATCTTTTTCTTACCGTCTAATGCAAGCTCATCAACGTTTCTGAATAATTTTTAAATATTTCTCAATTTATCGATTTCTTGTTAATGGGATCATCTTTGTAAATTTAGGTGACATTTCATTTTACTAGGAGTGATCTTGATTCACAAAGGTACCATTTAAAACTATGTTGGATGTTGAAAAACAAAGTTTTTCCAGATTGTTTATTTCTCAAAATTTCCTCCATTTTTAAAAGAAGAATTGCACAAAGTACATAATAGAGAAACCACAATTGAATTTAATCGATTTCTAAAGAAATTAAGATAGATATTTGTATCAGAAAATGGTTTAAAAGGTACCATTGTAAATATTTTATTTAAATATATTGTAATATTTTAGTGATGGAGATATCTTTATTTTTCAGCCGTAGTTTCTGGAAAGCAATTTTAGAGATTTTAATGAACAACGAATTCTACTCCAGAGATACTCTGAGTTGTTGGTTTCTGGGTTTCTTGACTTGAAGAACGTGTATAATCCTTTTTTATTTAGGAAATGAGGATAGTTTGATGGAATGTGAACATGATCAGTTTGGAACAGTTTTCTGTCCAGGAGAAGGGGCAGAGATAGGGATACATTCATAATAATGTACTTTACATTCATAAATAATGTACTTTACATTCATAAATAATGTACTTTACATTCATAAATAATGTACTTTACANGCTACTGAGCAGAGGTTTATTGAGAGGTATAGAGTCTTCATTTATGAAATATTCTTAAATTCTTAAATAATGTACTTTACATTCATAAATAATGTACTTTACATTCATAAATAATGTACTTTACATTCATAAATAATGTACTTTACATTCTTAAATAATGTACTATACATTCATGTACACTGTACAGAATACTTTACTTTTGTAAAGGTGTACTCACATGCATAGTGTACTCATCTAACCCATTTTGAATGAAATTGTTCGTCATATATTTTGAAATACGCAATTTTTAAACTATAGTAACAGCTCACCGCGCACTGAGACCCGGAACAATTAAACAAACTTTTAGTTATAATTTCACTATAGTTTCATTAGAAGTAAATATTTCCATTTACTGATAGCGCCGATACAAGGATTCATAACTCTGATTGGATAATGAGATAGATAGAAAGATAGATGTTAACGCCATACTATTTCTATTGGTTCAGAATAGACAACAAACACATGACTGAACCCTGATTGGATTAGGCGCTAATGGACTCGGCATACAAGAGTGATTTGCATCGTATTTTTGCCTTGAACATAAAGCTTTGGACATCCTGGATCTCAAGAAATTTTAGAGTGGTAAAATGGACTTAGTTTCGATAATAATACGCAATATTTATTATGATAAGTATTCTGAGAAACTATCCCTTTACATTGTCATGTTTAGATGGACACATGATAGTTTATATATTGTTGGTACTCATGTACACAAGAGGTATTGAGACTAAAGCAAAGTGTACGTAAGATTGAAATCTCATATATTTTTTATCATATCTCCTCTTATTGAAGAGCTATTGAGAGATATAGCACGCCAAACTAAAGCAAAGTGTACGTAAGATTGAAATCTCATATGTTTTTTATCATACCTCCTCTTATTGAAGGCGTATTGAGAAATATAGCACGCCAAACTAAAGCAAAGTGTACGTAAGATTGAAATCTCATATGTTTTTTATCATACCTCCTTTTATCGAAGAGCTATTGAGAGATATAGCACGCAGAACTAAAGCAAAGTCCATGTAAGAAAAAAATTTCATATGTTTTTATCATACCTCCTTTTATTGAAGAGCTATTGAGAAATATAGCACGCCAAACTAAAGCAAAGTGTACGTAAGATTGAATTCTCATATGTTTTTTATCATATCTCCTCTTATTGAAGGCGTATTGAGAGATATAGCACGCCAAACTAAAGCAAAGTGTACGAAAGAAAAAAATCTCATATGTTTTTTATCATACCGCATTTTATTCAAGAGCTATTGAGAAGACAAAAATGTTTTGAATTAATAATATGTAACCGATAAAGTAAGCTTTTTTACACTTTTTTTAACACAATCAGGACTAGGGGAGCAACGGAGTCCCAAAGCCGTAACAGCAAATTGACTTAAATTTGACCTTCTCCTGCTGTATAGTTTGCAGTTATCGAGTCTATTAAGAGGTATAGAGTCTACATTTATTAAATCTCATGTCTATAGTTTATTTAATGCCACTGAGCAGAGGTTTATTGAGAGGTATAGAGTCTACATTAATTAAATATTCTTGTTTATAGTTTATTTAATGGTACTGTATAGAAGTCTATTGAGAGTATATAGAGTCTACATTTATTAAATAGTTTATTTAATGCCACTGTATAGAAGTCTATTGAGAGGAATAGAGTCTACATTTATTAAATATTCTTGTCTATAGTTTATTTAATGGTACTGTACAGAAGTCTATTAAATAAACTATAGACAAGAATATTTATTAGATATTCTTGTCTATAGTTTGTTTAATGGTACTGTATAGGAGTCTATTAAGAGGTATAGAGTCTTCATTTATTAAATCTCATGTCTACAGTTTATTTAATGCCACTGTGCAGAGGTTTATTGAGAGGTATAGAGTCTACATTTATTATATTAAATATTCTTGTCTACAGTTTTTTATTGGTACTGCATAGAAGTCTATTGAGAGGTATAGAGCCTACTTTAGTTAAATATTCTTGTCCTGTAGCAACATGTTTAAACTTCTTTTTATACTGTATAAAGAGAATAAAAGTAGTTAGAGGATGAGTTTCAAAAGACATACTTAGACAAAAAGTACATTTAGAGATTTAGGTGGTACAAGCAACTTGAGAATAAAATCGAAATACATAAGGATCCTTCGAAAGGTGTGTGGGGTTAAAATCATTAAAAATCGCCAAAAATCAAAAATTGGGCAAAAAATTAATCGTTAAAAAATAGCTGAAATAGACAAACGTTTGTACACGTCTTAAGTTTAATTCAATGTAACTACATACATGAATGTAACTGTACAGCTGGTGTGGCATGCACAGAAACACAGGCAGATTTAGAACCCGATCTATACCAGGTAAATGGAGATCAGTTTCTTAAATTAAATTAATATATTTAATTGTTCAGCTGATGTTTTCAATATTGAGTACAGTCCCTTTAATTATATTAATATATTTGTTTGTTCAGCTGATGTCCTCAATATTAAGTACATTCCCTTTAATTAAATTAATATATTTGTTTGTTCAGCTGATGTCCTCAATATTGAGATCAGTCCCTTTAATTAAATTAATATATTTGTTTGTTCAGCTGATGTCCACAATATTAAGTACATTCCCTTTCATTAAATTAATATATTTGTTTGTTCAGCTGATGTCCTCAATATTGAGTACAGTCCCTTTAATTAAATTAATATATATTTGTTTGTTCAGCTGATGTCCTCAACTCATCTTGAAGATAAACAAATGTTTCTGCTTCAGGTATAATCTATGCAATAGCTTTACAATGTGTAGATACAGGGTGTCCCACTAAACATGCAGATACAGGGTGTCCCACTAAACATGCAGATATAGGGTGTCCCACTAAACATGCAGATACAGGGTGCCACACTAAACATGCAGATACAGGGTGTCCCATTAAACATGCAGATACAGGGTGTCCCACAAAACATGCAGATATAGGGTGTCCCACTAAACATGTAGATACAGGGTGTCCCACTAAACATGCAGATACATGGTGTTCCAGTAAACATGCGGATACATGGTGTCCCAATAAACATACAGATACAAGGTGTCCCACTAAACATGCAGATACAGTGTGTTCCAGTAAACATGCAGTTACTGGGTGTCCAAATAAACGTGCAGTTACTAGGTGTCCCAGTAAACATGAAGTTACAGGATGTTTCAGTAAACGTGCAGTTCCAGGGTGTCCCACTAAACATGCAGTCACAGGGTGTCCCAGAAAACATGGAAATACAGGGTCTCAATAAAAATGCAGATACAGGTTATCCCTTTGTAACATGCAGTTACAGGGTGTTTTAGCAAACGTGCAGTTCCAGGGTGTCCCACTAAACATGCAGTTACAGGGTGTTTCAGTAAACGTGCAGTTCCAGGGTGTCCCGCTAAACATGCAGTCACAGGGTGTCCCAGAAAACATGCATATATAGGTTATTCCTCTATAACATGCAGTTACAGAGTGTTTCAGTAAATATACAGTTACAAGGTGTTCCTGTAAACATGCAGTTACAGGATGGGCCAATAAACATGCAGTTACAGGGTGTCCCTCTAAACATGCAAATACATCATTTCTATAAACTATGATTTTAATTGCAATACTAATTTGTTCATAACAACAACAATAATAATAATAAATAATATATTTAGTGCGCTATGGAAGAGAACTGTTTAGCGAGGGAAGCCTACATTGAACAAGTAGGATCATTTATTTACATCTAAAAAGGACTGTGCATTTAACTAGATTTGCAGGTGGACTGCAGTAGAATTGCAAAACGATTGCAATGTTGCATTGCAGTTAGATTGATGTTGGATTGCAGTTGGATTATCGTTAGATTGCAGTTGGATTGCAGTTGGATTAAATTTGCTTGCAGTTATATATAGCATTAGAATTGCAATGTTGCATTGCAGTTGGATTGCAGTTGGATTAAAGTTGGATTAAAGTTGGATTAAAGTTTGATTAAAGTTGGATTAAAGTTGGATTAAAGTTTTATTAAAGTTGGATTAAAGTTGGATTAAAGTTGGATTAAAGTTGGATTAAAGTTGGATTAAAGTTGGATTAATGTTGGATTAAAGTTGGATTAAAGTTGGATTAAAGTTGGATTAAAGTTGGATCAAAGTTGGATTAAAGTTGGATTAAAGTTGGATTAAAGTTTGATTAAAGTTGGATTAAAGTTGGATTAAAGTTGGATTAAAGTTGGATTAAAAATTCAGTTTTTTGTTTCATTTTAGGCAACAAATCCTCACTGGCAGATGTTAACAAGACGTCTTTTAAGGTTAGTTTTATCAAGGGTTAGACTGAACCCTATTCAAATTCGGATTTGATAGTTACTAATTGTACATCTATATTTTGAGGAGTAAATAGTTCAAAACGCTTAATACCTAAGAGAGTTGAATCAATGTAAATTCACTTACTTTCACTTTTACCCTTAAATCGTAAATAATTTAACTAGATTTAAAACTGATCCTTTAAATATTAAAATATATGAATTCCGCAAAAAAAAATTAGAATAAGAGAAATATGAATAAGTTACGAATTAAAAAATACTCGACCTAATTTGATGTTCTATAGAAAATTCAATTTCATTTCACTGTTTTCTGGTTATATGTCAACTACTGATTTTTCAACCAACAAAATCACATTTTTTCAATTAAGAAAGATGAATGGTAAGAAATTTTTGTTCCCTAATATTCGAATAAGAAAATGAATTATTACATGTATTTAATTGGTTAAACCAATTTTAAGTCAGGGTAATGTTTTTTAATTAGTTTTTAACCTCTTTTCAAAGATAACACCGTTTAGAATTAACTTTTTTAATGATATTTTTAGATTCACAGCAGC
This sequence comes from Eurytemora carolleeae, assembly GCF_000591075.1. Lineage (NCBI taxonomy): Eukaryota > Metazoa > Arthropoda > Copepoda > Calanoida > Temoridae > Eurytemora > Eurytemora carolleeae. The sequence continues at coordinate 156,057 of NW_019396182.1, forward strand.
TATAGGGAATATAGGTTCAGCAGATTTTCGGCCTTTTATTCCTAAGACTGCCTGGAATTGGCATGCATGTCATCAGGTATACCCTAGGCTAGAATTTCAAGGTGCTTCGCGCCCATCTCCATTTTAGTTTACAGTCCCTTTGAGGGATTATATTCTGCTTTAAAGCAGAGTAAATGTGTCATACGAACAGCTGGCTGTTAAGTTGTCCCGTTGATAAATTATATAAAAACTGCTCTGCGAAGTTTCGTAAAAAAATTCGCGCATTTTCATCTTTAAAGTCAATAATGGTAGATACTGTAAACTTACTATATCGGAAAATAAAAAAATGTAATTCAATCACGGGGTCCCTCGATCAATTTTGCATTCCTCACTACGCTAGTGATGTTTTGTAGACAATTTATGTCTGAAAATGTCGTAAAATAGTTTTTTAAACTAGAATTGTGACAATTTTCAGTGAAAGGGGTATTATTTGATCTAGTCAGTTACTCTCATTAGAAGAAATAATTCAGAAAAAGATTCACAGAAAAAAACCTTTTGATGGTAACAAAACAAGAAGCAAATAAAATTGCACTAAACCTAGCTTTCTTTAAGGTTTCGGAATATATCAAATTTCTTTTTTGTTGTTAAATGTGATAATTCTATATGTTTAGCATTACCATTCGATGGAGACTTTCGCCCACTTTCAGATTTTTGATTTCCAGGGTAATAGAGCTGCAGAGGGACATAAGGTAGGTTTGAAAGGATTTATTTCTCTACTTAAAGGGACTGTATGCGTAATTTCAAGTGAGCCTCCATGCTTGAGTTACAATGGTACTCTACAAAGCCTTTTCTGATCAATTATGAATTAGATATCAATGTTGTTGGTTCTTTGAACTGTTCATTTTCATTTGCAGTTTCTCTGCATGAGAAAATGACTTGCGGCAAATGGAGAAACTCGTAGAAATAAACACTTTCTGATCAACATTATTTAACAGATTAAGATTTCAAGGGTACCGTTGTAAATTGAGCATTGCCTTCTTTGCATGAAGGGTCACTTGCAAGTACGCATACAGTCCCTTTAGTGGGGTTGTCTCTCTACTCAAGGAACTGTAAGCGTAGGTTTAAGTAGTCCTTAATGCAAATATGGCAATACTTGCCCTTAAAACCTCTGTCTGATCAATAATGTGGAGAATAACGTTGTTTTCCTTGGTTTAAAAGTTTAAATTCTGATAATTGTCCTTAATGCAAATATGGCAATACTTGCCCTTAAAACCTCTGTCTGATCAATAATGTGGAGAATAACGTTGTTTTCCTTGGTTTAAAAGTTTTAATTCCATAAAACCTAAATAATTCAATAAAACCTAATTTTTTTTTAATTAGAAATTAGAAATTGATTAATTTTCTTGCAAGTTAAACTTAATCCTTCCATTGAAAATTTCAAGGGCTGAAGAAAACAATAGTTTTGATGCGTTGAATTTCAAGCTTTATGAAAAATCAATTAACAAAAAGAAAATATAATTTTATAAGGAATTGAGTTTTTGTCACAAACTCAAACTTTCTAATCCCTAAATCTTTTCAATCTGATGGGCTAAACTTTGACATTTCAAACTTAGATTATTTGATATAACAGAATTCATTGTTTGGAAAAGGCCTATAAAATTGGGTTGCTCAGATATAGGGATTATCGATATGCCAAAGACTTATTTCCTTCAATTTTATATTTTGGTAATTGAAACATTAACTAATTTCTGGATATTATAATTTTCTTAAGTCAATACTTATAAGTTTAACGATGAAACGTTTAAAAGCTTGAAAATTGAAAAATTTATTAATATAAAAAATGAATATTTTTAGGCCTCATTTTGTTTGGAGGATAACGACTGCGTGGGGGTGGATCCCCATTTTGATTGTGAAAATTACGGAGATCAGGTTTAAAAAATTATTTTTTGTCGTCTGCCATCTGTATCATTATCCATTAACCACCAAAAACCAAAGAATTTTCTAAAACCGTCACCATATGTTTTGGGACAACTTTTACGAAAAAAAGACTTAAAATATTTTGTTTTCATCTTCTTTTAGTTTTAAAATTTTAAACTACATACACTTAGATTTTAAAGTTTTAAATTATTTCAAGAAATTAAATATTAATTTAAAGCAATTGTAACATTATTTTATGGTAAAAATTTGAACACTTACCTCAACCTCTAAATCTTGTCTTTATCTCTGCAACCTAAAGTAAAAATGAATTCAAAATATTCAGTTCTTTTTCACTTAAAACAGAAACTTAAATATTTGAATTTTGAAAATGTGGTCTGTTCCGATAACCGTTAAAAATCAAAAACAATTTTATTATTTTTCTCAAAAATTATAACTTGTATTTTTCCCTTTTTTAGCTTTTTTCCTGCTACTTGTACTTTTCATACTTTCCCTGGCCGGAAATTCAAATTACTCTCTGATTTTAGTTTTAAAGTTTTAAACGAGAATTGAAGTTTCAAGTTCTTAGTGGGTTTAGTTAGAGCCTTAAAGGATGTAATTTATATTTTTAATTTTTAACTTTTTATATATTGCTACCTTTCTCCACTTTACTCTTAAAATCTGTTCGGTTCAGAACAGTACCATTTAAATCTTATAAGATATACTATATTGGAATTTTAGGGCGCATCGCGCCCATCTTCTATTTCAATTGTTAACAAACAAAAAATTTCACGGATTTTATAAAAAATATTTTGTGGATTTTCAAAATTTTTAAAAATCAAATTTTGTTAGAGGCAAATTTTTGAAAATTCGATCTTCCACAAACCTTTGCTGGTGTCATACGAGGTCCCTATCGGTTCAGCCGTTTTAGTAACGACTTAAGATGAGGAATATATCGCCGTAGTGTTTTTATGTTAACAAAGAAAAATGCTCTAAATGTCCTTTTTTGCCTTTGCAAATGTATAAATCTTAAAAAATTTAGAAAAAACCGCAATAGAAAATAATAAATTATCAGATTCATAAATTGATTTCATCCTAACTTTTTGCATTGAGAAAGGCCGGTTGAAAGGCCGGGTATCATAATGATATGAACCCTAAATTACAGGGTCAAATATAATTATGTTTACAGTCACATTCAGATAAAAAATTTTTTGGAGAAACTTTTTAATGATATTAAAATGATGAAATTTTAATCGTCATTTATCCAAAAATAAGAATGATAAGAATATATACTAATCTTGTTAATACCATATAATTTATAAATTGATTATTTACGTTAAAAGTTTGAAATATTGTTTGAGAAATGTTTTCAAATTGTATTCACATTATGTAAACTTGATAATATTATCATTAAGAAATAATAATTTTTTCATATTAATTATTAATAATACTTTTAATGATAATGATATTTATTCTAGTAATTATTATTATTATTTTTATTATAATTTCAGGGTATAACCCCCGGATGTAAGGATATCTATTATTACAATATAGACTGTCAATGGATAGATGTTACAGACCTACCATTAGGTAAATAAAAACTGGAACTGAAACTGTAAATACCAATCTGAAGGTGCTTCGACATAACCAACCCAAGTTTTGTTTCCTAGCCGTAGCGCTCAGAATACCTAACCGTGTTCATAATATAAATGTGAAAATAAATAATAGAGCAAATCTTGCGAAGCAAAAATAACACTTGTTCTATTGTATATTGTGACTTCCCTCTGGAGTAGAACGAATCCCAGCCATTTCCATGCTGGTCTGCCATAAAATATATCTTAAAAACAGTAAAAAACACTTTAAAGAATCTTTAATTGGAATATCATTTGAAAAGTAAAAATACATAAACCACTGCATCATTGGTACGACTTTGTGACCTCGTAACTCCACTAGTTTTGATTTTACGGACAAGCATGAGAGAAGCAAATATTCATTCGACTACATATAATGACACGCACCTCTGACCCTTTAGTAAAAGTAAATTTAACCTAAAGTCTGACCGCGTCAACCTTGTTGCACCGGCTAGTCCTATTAAGTGTCTGCTTTATTTACCCAATGTCCCGGCGATACGGTACAAACTGGGACCGGAAAGGTTAACCCGACTCGGAAATTCAAATGTACTACGCTACGGCTGCCGGTGATGAATTCAAAACATTTTTGTTAATCTTATAAACTCCTCTTAAAGCATTGATCTAACGTTCAGTTTACTTTAGTTTAATGTAGAACAGTGCAATTTTATGTTTTATTTATTTTATTCTTGAGTGTGAAAGATAAGTAGTAGAGTGTATTTTATACTGAAAATTAAATGTTTTTGTGACACTTTGGTTCCCCGCAATATATATAAAGTTATTTATGAACATTGTTTCAGAGATGTTTTTATTTTCGATTTAGAAGTTTATTTAAGAGATTATTTTCTTTTAAGATAACATAGATCACAGAAAAAGAGATAGTTTTATTAAGAACAAAGTGATTAATTGCTTTTGGCATCAATGTTAGAACAGAGAAGTTATTTCCGTTTAGAAGAGAGTTAGTTTGTTTAACCCTAAACCGATGGGAGGGGGGGGGGTAGCTCTATATGCAATAAATCAAAAAGTAATTGAGCTTTAAAGCTCAAACTTTCTGACTTTCCAAGCCCCTCACTTAAGACAAAAAGCTGGACTTTTATACCTACTGCCTGAATCCTGAGGCATATATCCAATCGTTGTATTTGCAATTTTTGGAAAATAAATTTGCATAGATTTTTGCACAGACGCCTATAATGGAATTTTCACATTTTTAGTTTTCCTCAAATAGACAATACACAGATTGGATTTTAAAATTTTGTAAATATGTTTGCATCTTATAATTTGCTGGGCTTTTCAGAAATGTATAATTTGTCACATTTCCTAAATTTCAGTTTTTGCACATTATTTGCTGGACTGAATTTCGCAATGAAAATTTCTATTATCTAATTGGTTTTAAATTGTAGGAACGTATGTTTTCAAAATGGCGATCAACCCTGATTATAAAGTTCCGGAGACGACATTTGAGAACAATGCCGCAATCTGTACACTTTACTACAGGAAAAATTCAACTCAATCAATCAATCAGCACAATTTTTAAAAGTCAGATTAATAATATTACCAATGTTATTGCAAAGAAACAAAGAAGCAATTTGCATACAAGAGGAAATTTTATATTAAAGAGATCTTTTTTTACATAAATGTATCTTTATTTTTTAAGTATTATAAGTTGAATTTGTTTTAGTCAAATGAGCGCAGTAATCAACAATTGTACTTTCACTAGACCTTGAATTGCTGTTTTATGTACAGTCCTCTATTCTTTTATTGCAATATTAACCCTATTTCTGTTGGGAGGGGGAGGGGGGATGGGGAGGGGAGCGATTTAACCATTACCTTCATGTCCCCCATCTTAGATTGAATCCAGAGATAAGATTTTAAAAGCTTAAACCCGACTAAAGCCCAAACTCGGGCTTAGATAGAACCCAAGTCAGGATTGGTTCTGATTCGACCAATGAGAGACTGTTTTGCAAGCTTTCTCTCTGTAGCAGACAGAATGCCGTCTGATCAGCTGTGACAAGGAGAAGTAAATTTCGATAATTCAAACTTTATCTAGATACATTATTTACATAGTATTTTTATTTTATATAATTAATAAAATTTGACGCTACAAATAATTCCCGAGATTTTAAATGTACAAATATAAAAGATTTACGAAATTTACAATCATCAGCTGCTGAAGACTCGAGCCTTAAAAAGAGTAAAACCCAAGAGGGTCGATTCTTACTAAACTCAAGGCCATCCAAAACCCGGGTCTTGACTTGAGCTTTACTTGGGTCTGAGCAGACGCAAAGACCGGGTTTTAGTTGGGTTTAAGCTTTTAAAATCTCATCTCAGGACATTAACACTGAATCTTTTGGAATTCCCAAAATAAAATTTAAAATTTAAAATTAAACCCCGATTTGGGATTTTGGCTTTTTAGTATTTTAAAGCCTTTTTCAGCTGCATGGCAAAAGATTATTTTCATAAAAAATATATTCAGTTTACACATTTTATGCACAAGATTTAGAGGGGGTAGGATTTGAAGTACTCCAGCAAGCATGGATAGGGTTTATATTATTAGAGCTTATATTTACAGGGTGAACTAGAAAACTCATGATTAAGAAGACGACATTTAAGTAATAATGAAGTGCATTTAATGTGTTTACAGAGCTACCAGCTGTAGCAGTAGCCTGAAAATCAACTTATTGACTGAAATAGTCCTGATTGCACTGCACAATTGCTGTGTCTCATATTAATTGGACTATTTAAAGTCAAAAATTGAGATTTGAAATCGTCTTTCTATTCCAGAATTTTTTGGTTATCTCTGTGTTTTAAATTTTTCTTTGCTGTTACATTAGATCAATTTTATCTAAAATATTATTTATTTTAATTTATTTTAATTATTACGTTAAAATTTTCAATGAAAATTTTTTCTGTACTTACTTTGTTTGTCTTGTTTTATTTTGTTTTCTTTCATGTATGTAACAAAATACTCATAATCAAAAAAATGGTTTTGAAATAGCACAAAACATATTGCATATAAAATTAAATGTCAAAATTACGATTCTATGTGATCTATATTCACATTCTCATAAAGAAAAATAATGGATATAAAAAGTGTTACATAATGTCTTTCTAAACTTATTGTAAAAACGGAAATGAATAGAGAAAATAAATAAAATTATTTAATTGATAATTATAATTTAACCCTATCAACACAAAGGTATATAAAGCAGTCCAAAGTCTGGTTGGTAAAAAATCAAAGGAATTGAGTCTTTGCCACAAACTGTGATTTTCTAATCTCTATATCTTTGAACCCAAATGTTGCAGACCTTAGATATTTCAAACTATGAATTCGGTTGGATCAAATAATCTGAGTTTGAAATATCAAAGGTTAACAACATCGAGTTCTAAAGATATTGAGGTTTTAATATTTGATTTTGTTCCAAAGACTCAATTCCTTTATTAAACTATGTGTCCTAAATTGACACACACTAAAATAAGCTGTTTAAAAATGGGTTTGCCCCACAGTTTACTTCAGAAAAAAGAATTAATGACTAAATATCTATTTTCTGTTTAACCCGGAAAATCCCAATTTAGAAAATGGTGTGGGACACCCTGTGCACTGTGTGCAGGGTGTCCCAAAAAACGTTGCAGTAGTTGTATTGGGTACTGACTACTGAGGGAATTAATTTTCTTTAATTTTCATATTCATGATGTAATCGTAAAGCTTTAAACGTAATAATTTTTCTTTTTTGCTACGTCTTTAAGTATGAGTTGAAAATTGATAACCTGAATTATTTTTGATTTTCGACTTATTCTGATAAAAGTTTAAACAAAAGTTGTTTCCTCAATATCCAAAACCTCCATTGCAAAGTTTTTTTCTGAGTACACCCTTTACATATTTTCTTGAAGTACTTTTCTGAACTAAATCCAGGTTTATTTCAACAGAATGACAAAAAAAACAGATAGTATATTTTGCTTTTGCTATTGAAATGTTGTTGCAAAATACAATTTTGGAAATAAAAACACTAACGTCGTAATTTCGATTTCTCATGATTAATTGTATAAAATGTCTCTTCTAATCTGAAACAATCTATCCAGGATTGAACTTGACAAAATATGAAATTATAAAATCCAATCTAAATCTGAAAAATGTTTCAGAATTAACTAGTTTGTAAAGGAGGAGGAGCAAAAGGAATAATTTAAAAATTTGCATTTTAATAGGAATACAGAGGTATCCAGGGATATAGAGGTATCCTGGGATAAAGGGTATCCTGGGATACAAGGTCGGGTTTCCTGGGATACAAGGGTTTCCTGGGATACAGAGGTATCCAGGGATATAGAGGTATCCTGGGATAAAGGGTATCCTGGGATACAAGGTCGGGTTTCCTGGGATATAGAGGTATCCAGGGATATAGAGGTATCCTGGGATAAAGGGTATCCTGGGATACAAGGTCGGGTTTCCTGGAATACAGAGGTATCCAGGGATATAGAGGTATCCTTGGATAAAGGGTATCCTGGGATACAGTGTACAATGGGATACAGTGGTATCCTGGGATACAGTGCGCAAGGTATACAGAGATCTAGAGATGTTAACGATAGTGTAATGTAGCGTAAAATGTACGTCATTGCACGTTATGTTACAATAATATGAAACATTGGGATATATTCTATGAACAACGTTATAGGAGCTTATACCTAAAGTTAACGTAGCGTTATTTTTCTAATATATACAACATGTTTGACCATAACGTGAAGAAATGTTTTGTTGCCATGGGGAGCTTGGAAGTCTAACGTTTAAAAAATTAATTGTGAATTGATTGCATATCGTAACGAAAGGATTTCTATTTTAAAGTTCAAGTTATAAAAAGTGTAAGGTTGTATAACTGAAATGCATTTTTCATTCATATTCATATATTTATTCAACTACAAAGCATGAGATATTACAAATAAGCAATCACAATTGACTATGCAGTTTGGACCCGCCTAACCAGGGTTGGTTGTTTTGAGTCTTTGGCCCTAAGTTAATTGACGATACTGAATATAATTGTTTACACATATCAAGATATGTTTTTGGATAGGTAAGGAGTTAATTGGAAGGAAGTAGATTTTCAGGTGATCTGTCGCAGGTTGAGATCAGAGGGATTGTTATGTAGAGATAAATTAAAATACAGGATGTTAATGATGGTAGTTACAGAAACAGAAATAAGCTAATAAAGTTTCAGTTATTTTTTTTATATAAATTTTTTCACACGATATACAGCTAGGTTTTTCGCATTTAAACCTCTCATAATTCTCAAGATAATTATTGATTACTCTTTGTTTAAATATTTTTGCAGATTTAGTTTCTTTAAGGTCAATTTCAATTTCATGCCACAATTTAGGAAACATTGCGGACGGAAAGCTTTTTAAATTTTTGTTTAAAACCCGTTCTAATTTGTATGATTTTGTTCTATTCGGTTCAGCTAAAGACTTAAATAAATTTTGGAAGGAAGAGGGAAGGTTATCATTAAAGTATCCATGCATAAATGTCAGAACACAAAGTTTGTATGTATGATCAAGATTAAGAACTTTCTGTTTTGAAAATAATGGATTTGAATGTGCCTTGAAAGTACTATTATTAGCCGCTCTGATTGCCTTTTTTTGCAAAGATCTGATTTTTTGTAGTTTAGAGTTTTTAACCCCTCCCCAAGTAACAATTCCATATTCAATATGAGGCCTTACAAGAGAGTTATAAACAAGTAGACGAATATTTAAATGGTAAGATATTCTTAATTTGAGACAAAGCAAAGATTGAGCTAGCAATTTTATTCGAGATATGTTCAATTTGAAAATCCCAGTTTAAAAATTCGTCCAAGTCCAACAAATTTGAAATATTTGTTCACGCAGTCATTACCAATACTTTCAAGTATCTCATTTCCTATTGGTATATTACAACTGTTGGGGTCAAAGTGCATATTTCTATTTCTAAATACTATATACTTTGTTTTGGAGACATTTAGTGACAAACGATTTGCTTGAAACCATTTTGCTGCTTTTTTTAGTTCAGTGTTTGCATCAAGTATTAGGCTTGCAATGTCAGGAGATGACTTTTAAAAAAATAGTATCATCTGCAAAGAGGCTGGTAAAAAAAGATGTTGCTAAAGGCAAATCGTTTATATAGAGCAGAAACAGCAGGGGCCCTAGAACACTTCCTTGAGGAACACCACATGTTATAACTCTTTCTGTTGAAAAAGCTCCATTTATACATACATATTGAGTTCTATTAACAAGATAATTTTTACACCAGGTGTTGGCTACATTTTTGAAACTATAATGATTTAGTTTTTTAAAAGTATGTCTAAATCACAGCAAAAGCTTTCTTTAAGTCTAGGAATATTCCAAGAGTAAATTCTGGTTTAGATTTATTAAGGTTTTCATAGATTTTATTCATTAAGTGCAAAAATGGTTGATTTGTGTTATGCTTAGGTCTGTTGATGAAAACGTTTTGAAACGTTTTCCCTAATATTATAATAAAAATTCAACGTTTCAAAAATGGTTTCTTAATTAAATAATCAGGAAACGTTAAAGAAATTTATACAGAGTATAAATTTCAATAGTGTAACGTATAACATTTTAATAGATGAAATTCTGTAAATCAAAACGTTTCATGACTTTTCTCTGAATACTTAATTGATTAGTCTAACGGTATGTCTGATGAAACTGTTGTTCATGAAACGTAAAGTTGTGAGGACTAAGTGTTAATTTCAAAAGTGTAACAACAATTCTTCCAATCAAAACATTTCAAAACTTATCTAATCTATTCCTTTAAGAGATGACTGATGAAAATGACAGGAAAGGCTAATGGTTTTTCATTTTGAGTTTAAAGGAAATGAGTTTATGTCACAAACTCTAATTTTTTATTACTATATCTTTGCAATCCGATGTCTTAGACCTTTAATATTGAAATATCAAAGGTTTAAACCACCATGTTGGAAAGATATAGGAATTTGTATATTTGACAAAAACTTAGTTCCTTTCTTGAGTATAAACGAGATTTTTTGTCACATGTTATTAGTGTAAATTTAAATCTTATAAATGTTTCTGGGACATTGTTCAATAGAACACACTAAAACTCTGGAAAAGGAAAACGAATTTTAAGAATTTTTTATATGCATTTTCTGTTATAAAGCAAATGATTTACTAATAGCAAAGTAATCATTGTGTGCACTTCACAATGGCTGTGTTTCAGTTTTTGACTATTTGAAATCATAACTTCAGTTGGCAAGGTTCATGTTTTAGGTGGAAAAATTTAGAAATGTAGATACTTACTTAACTGCAAAAATATTTTATCAATTGGAAAATGCGTGTTATGTTTTGTTCATCAATAGAATTTTATAAACCTAATTAGAATGGAAAAGTGGTTTGCCATGCCGAATTTTAACCCATTTTATGAAGTGTCCCAAATCATCTCTATTTTTTAAGCTCGTCAAAAACACGATGATAATTTCAAGTGATCCTCCATTTAAAGAGGGCCATGCTCGATTCCCAATGGTAACGTGTATACCTTTATCTGATTGATAATTTGAAAATACCAGCGTTTTCCTATCTTGTAAATGTATGCTGGACATGCCACTCCATAAATGGAAGGTCACTTGAAATTACATCTTAAGTCACTACGACACTAATTTTTTTGCATGTTTCATGTTTTAGGATGAAAAATACGAAAATATTAATTAACTATCACGGGGAAAAATCTTGTAATGCTTTCATTTAGAATCAATATTATTTTAATTAAGTGTAACGTAAGAAAAGAATTGCATTTTAGTAAAATTTCCAAACATAATTAAAGATTTTATGTTGGAAAACTTCAGATTAAACATTTCGTTATCAAAAAAAATGCTTGCACTGAAATTCATTGCAGCATGCAGAACTATGCCCCAATGACGTTTTATGAAAGCAAAACGTGAGTTACCTTTCAGTTTTCAAACCATGTGAAAGTGTAACGTAAGGTCTCCGAAAACATTTACCTTGCAGCATGAAAGTATAAGGTTAGAAAATTGTGATTGTATTACTAACGCTTAACGCAACGTTGGGAAAGTTTTTTAAACCTGAAAATGCAAACGCGTAACAGAGCTTACTTTTTTCACTTTCATGTAATATAAAGCTTAACGTTGTGAAAGGTATTCAAGTGCAGAAAATTCATTATGTAACTGTACTCTATGCCATAAAATTTCATAATGTGCAACGTAACGTTTCAAACGTTTTATACTTTTGATGAACACTATCGTAACGAAAGCTAAAATCTAGAAAAATCAAAACGTTGACATATCTAGTACGTATCCTGGGATACAGGGTAACCTGGGAGGGCATCCTGGGATACAGGGTCACTGGGAGTGTATCCTGGGATACAGGGTATCCTGGTAGGCAGAGTATCCTGTGATACAAGGGTATCCTGGGATACAGGGGTATTCAAGGATACAGTTTATTCTGGGATGTAGGGGTATCCTGGGATACAAGGGTATCCTGGGATACAAGGGTATCCTGGGATACAGGGGTATCCTGGGATACAGGGGTATCCTGGGATACAGGGTACACTGGGAAGGTATCCTGGGATACAGGGTACACTGGGAAGGTATCCTGGGATACAGGGTATCCTGGGATACAGGGTATCCTGGGATACAGGGTATCCTGGGATACAGGGTATCCTGGGATACAGGGTATCCCGGGATACAGGGTACACTGGGAAGGTATCCTGGGATACAGGGTACACTGGGAAGGTATCCTGGGATACAGGGTACACTGGGAAGGTATCCTGGGATACAGGGTATCCTGGGATACAGGGTATCTTGGGATACAGGGTATTCTGGGATAAAGGGTACCATGGTATACAAGGTTATCCTGGGATACAGGGTATCCTGGGATACAGGGTATCCTGGGAAGTAGGGTATCCTGGGAAGTAGGGTATCCTGGGATACAGGGTATCCTGGGATACAGGGTATCCTGGGATACAGGGTATCCTAGGATACTGGGTATCCTGGGATACAGGGTATCCTGGGATACTGGGTATCCTGGGATACAGGGTATCCTGGGATACAGGGTATCCAGGAATACAGGGTATCCTGGGATACAGGGTATCCAGGGATACTGGGTATCCTGGGATACAGGGTATCCTGGGATACTGGGTATCCAGGGATACTGGGTATCCTGGGATACAGGGTATCCTGGGATACTGGGTATCCTGGGATACAGGGTATCCTGGGATACAGGGTATCCTGGGATACAGGGTATTCTGAGATAAAAGGTACCATGGTATACAAGGTTATCCTGGGATACAGGGTACTCTGGGATACAGGCTACCCTGTATGAGGGTATACTCTGTATCCCAAGATATACCCAGTAATTCAAAGGAATTATCATGATATTAAAGTCTCGTCCTTTGTGGGTAACCCTGTAATATGTGAAACGTAGAATGACTAGCAAATGTTCCAGAAAACATTTAAAAGTTTAAATAATTAAACAGTTAATCCGTTCTCTTTACCTTGGATTACCAGGATTTAAGCTTAAAACTTTAAATCCATCTTTTCTGACGTCATCATTATTCGAATTACATCATTGTTTACTCCTATCGATATTACAATCCATTGTATTGGTGCAACTTGAAATCCTATGAGGAGTGGGTTTGGGCCGTGGGTATTGTTTTTTTTTTAAACAAACCTTTGTTTTTAGAAAAAAAAATTAGGGGTTATGAACTGCAAAAAACTGATGGTTTTTTTTACGAACAATGGAACAACAATATGTTAAATTTATTGAAGAAAAACAATAGCTTTTGTAGATTTTTTCATAATTTTTATCGATTTCTGTAGTAGAGCCGAGGCAACCCCGCCTCGCCTCAAATTTCTTGAAACTTGAGAAAGAACAATTAAGATATTTTGGAATTCAGATGGCATCCGGCTACCCGTTCCTTCTGCATGCGTGTTCTCTGCCCCCCCCCTTCATTGCCTTTAGGAGGACTTTGATAAGTAACTTTATGTCATGTTCCCCCCCCCCACTGACTCTCTTAAAGTCCCCTTCAAGTTGGTGCTTAATTTTACAATTATGATCATATTTCCCACATACGTGTCTTGAGTCTCATGAAGTCCTCCTTGAAGCCGGTGGAAGTCAGTGCTCAGTTTTATTTCACACACATGTCTTGAGTTCCTTGAAAGCCTCCTTGAAGTCCCTCATACCTTTTCATCTTTTAAGCTATGAACCATGCTGTCATTGGAACTATAATAATAAATCGAGAATTTATTATTATTATAAAGATTTATTCACACCCAAAGATATAAATACATATATAAATAGTGTAGTTTAAATTTGTTGAAATAATATTTTGAAAATACAGGTTTCCAAAAGAAAAGAGAAAAAATATGCAAAATTTTGCACAAATAGACAACATGGATTATTACTCATTACGTAACATATTTATCATTTCAGTTATTAGGTAATCATCAAATCCTTCAACATAGAAATTATTCATTCTTGTATTTAAAAGTTCTTGTAAAACCGGAACTTTCCAGGCATGTTTCAATGGGACATCAAAATATTTCATTTGTTTCTTAACTAACATTTTACTAAGATCCGAAGGATTTACAAAACAATCATTTGCAATAGAAAATAAATTTCTGCCAAGAAAACTGTGTTGAGGTCATTTTTACATAAATTAGAAAGAAATCTAATGCAAAGCTTAGAACTTGCTTCAATAGTCTCATAGTCCAAAAACCATGTTTTTCATACAGGAGGGGGGCGCCCCCTATGTGTTTTTACAGGGGAGGGTGGCGTTCTCCCCCACACCCTCAAAGCTCCCAAAAGGTGAAGGGGGTGGGGTGGAGAACATGGACGCCGATCCCCCTGACTTGAAGTCAAATTGAGACGCTGTACCCGCACGCACGTCCTGCGGGTTAGCTGGGAGAAGTTTAAGAACTGACCTTATAGTTTTTTCTGATCTAAGGATTGTTCAGACAAAATGTTGAATTATTCTGAAAACGGGTTAGGTAGGTGAAGTTGAATGGAGTTAACACGCTCATAGTGATCGTCTAACTTCAAAAACGACCTACCCTTTTGTAAACGTAGGACAAATTAAAAAAAGTATATGATCTTTTTGTTTTTCGTTTTTTCTACGTTGTTCACTTACCGATCCCTGTAGAGTGTAGAGGCCTTGGGCGAATATTATTGTCTTGTGGCATGAAGCGAGGATAGCAAACATATTTTCCCAATTTCCTACTTACGTTTGTTTTTCCAGATAAAAATAGTATTGCTTCCTACCTAACTTAAAGGGACGTAATTTTCAGTTTCCCTCAATTTTTCAAGTAACATTTGTGAATAAAGGTAACCTTTAAACCTGCATTTTAGTTTAAATGAGAAATTAAAATTTGAAGATTTGTTTCTTTTTTTCTGTAGTTCAAAAATCCGCAAGTCACTTTAAGAAAAAGAAAAATTGGAAATCAATATATTTATCATTACAAGGATAAGTCATAACAGATATAATTCTCTTTAAATGGAGCGTCAATTGAAATATCGTCGACATTCCTTTAATAGAAATAAATAAAGTTCAATAACTATTACAGAAATATGAAAACAAAAGTATTTTTACATTTAACGTTGTTTATCCCTATTTTATCCTTTTAATTCGTTGACATTCTTTAAAAAAATAGTTATAAAGGAATTCAGAATTTTACAGCGTATACAATTTGTGAATCAGACATGTCACTCTTTTTTAAATATCGAGGTTCACTTGAAATCCTAATTATCTTCCACGTTCGAGATATAACGTTAAATGTTACTCTAGAAATGTACATCATTATTTTGAACAAATGATAATTTTGATAAATTCGAAAAATGAACGAAGAACGAACAATTTTGTTCGTTCAGAGAGATGAAAAAAATATCTTTTTTAAACCAACAAAGAAATACTAAAATGGAAAATCGTTTGAATGTTGTTGAAAAAATGATCGCTTTTTTATTGAACGAACGATTTTTTTCCATTAAACTTTTGAAAAGAAATGCTTTTTTTTACTGAAAGAACAATTTTTTCGAACAAACTTTTTAAAGAACAATTGCATGTCTTTTCACCTTAAGGGACGATTTCAGTGAGAAAGATGGGAAAGAAATGATAATTTTGAGAATTAACAAATCATTTTCTTTTGTTTTTTAACAATTGAATAAATGAACGAACGAAATGAAAAAAAAGCCGAACGCGGCATGAATTGTGTGACTTCGAAGTTGTAATCCAGTGACATGGACAGACCGCCATCCCCTCCACACCTCTGTAATATCCGTTTAACTGATTATCCTCAATCCTATATATATATAAATCAGTGAAAGATTCAGGTTTTGCAGAGAAAACTCTTCAAATAAATCAAATATATTTACAGTATTCTGGTACATATACATTGCTGTATTGTTGGCTTTAAATATTTATGCATGTACTTTACTTTTTTCAATAATTCAAAGCTTGGTAAAGATTTGTTTATGCATAAAAATGTCTTCAAAAGTTAGCACTATATTCGCAGTTACTTATTCCTAAAGCAAAATTGTCAAAAGAAATATTCTCTAATGCCACAATTCAATCCCCCCCCCCCCCCCCACATACGGACCTGCAAGTATCGCTCAGGCCCAGGGGCATATTCAGAATAAATATATGAAGGGGGGAGGGGGGTGAACTTGTCAAATACACGGAGTTTTAAAACTAGCAAAATTATAAAGTTCACGGGCGTAAACAGGGGGGCAAGGGGGCAGTGCCCCCCTAGAACTCAGAGCTTTCACACTTTTCAAACCACTTAAGAGTAAAGAACATACAAAAAAATTAGTTTGCTGTTCATTCAGTGCACTAAGAAGATTGTATACGTGGACACCATTGACAGAAGTCCGAATGAAAAATCTATTTAGAATACACATTCATCCTAATCGGATGGGCGTTATCAGGGATAGCGAAGTAAAACAATTATTTTTAAATGTCAAGCCACAAAGGCTTTAGTGTGGAGGTAGTAAAAGACCATTTTTTCAAATTTTGGATTTAATTTATTTTATTCATTGCACCGGCGTTTTGTAATCTTTCTTTTCATTACAAACTAACAGAATTCATAGTTTGAAATATCTAAGGTCTACGGCATTGGGTTGCAAGGATATAGTGATTAGAAAATTTGAGTTTGTGGCAAAAACTCAAGTCCTTTTTTTAAAAATCCATGACATAAACAAAAAACATGCGCTCGAATTCTGAACGAAAAATCGGCTTTTTCTCCGGCTACAGTTGTCTTTGAAAAGTAAGACTAATACTAATTAACAGCTAATATGCTGTTTAGTTTACCATGAAATTATCCAAATAAGTGAACGGTCCCTTTAAACATATTTTATTCCTGGAAAAATATTTTCCTTTCAAATATATTTTAGAATAAATGTTTAAATAATCCAGGGATTCCGGTTTTTTTATAAAAGAAATATGTTTTCTTCTCAGTTGTGCAAGTAGGGCTGTGCAAAGTTCCGTTAACGAAACTGGGGTTTTCGAAAATTAACGGAAGAGTCCGTTAACAAACGGCAAAACCGTTAATTTTTAAATCGTTAATGAAACAGATTAGCTGTTTTTGAAAAAAAATAATAATATTTAAAACGTTAACTATAAAGCTAAAAAAACGGTAAATTTCGTTATTTTCTGAATATAATTTCATGATTTTTTTTTTAATTGAAAAATTTTACGTGTTTTGGTGTTTTTAAATGTAGTCTTCTGTGTTTATAAACCGTTCACGAAATTGTTTTGCCGTGAACACTATTAATACTGTAATATATCGTTAACGACAGTGACGTTAACGATTTACTTAAATGTTAACACCGGCCGTTAACGTCTTTAATTTTGTAATAACTGGACCATTAATGGCTAGAGCCGTTAACGATTGTTGAAAAATAAATAAAATTGAGATGGTTAACTAACGGTGATTTAAAAAAAGGAAAATGCAGTTAACGGCACGAACATTCCGTTCTTATACCTTTAAAATTAATCGAAAATTAACGACTAGAAAAAGTGGGAACGTGCCCATCCATGAGAGTTTTTTTTTAAATTAGGTAAGTACTGCAGTAGGACATATTGTATGTATTTATGAAACATGTATCTATGTGTACAGTGTAATGTTGAATAGTATCTATGTATTATGTATAAATGTATATATAAAAATATGTATCTAAGTATCTATGTATCTATGTATCTATGTATCTAAGTATCTATGTATATATGTATCTATGTATCTATGTATCTATGTATCTATGTATCTAAGTATCTATGTATATATGTATCTATGTATCTATGTATCTATGTATCTATGTATCTATGTATCTATGTATCTAAGTATCTAAGTATATGTATCTATGTATCTACGTATCCATGTATCTATGTATCTATGTATCTATATATGTATCTATGTATCTATGTATCTGAGTATCTATGTATCAATGTATATGTATCTAAGTATCTATGTATATGTATCTATGTATCTATGTATATGTATCTATGTATCTATGTATCTATGTATATGTATCTATGTATCTATGTATCTATGTATTTAAGTATCTATGTATCTATGTTAAGGAAATCCCGTAAAAGAGAATTCCAGTTGTATATTGGATTGAACCAAGCTGAATTCAATTACGCTAGATTTGTACAATTTGTTTCAGCATTTATACAATTCTCTAAACATACATTTAAACCTAGATGCTACACTATCAAGTTATAAATAAACTACAGTTTGGTTTAAAATGCACATACATTAATTAGTATTGTATTAGTACAAAATCAGGCATTTCGATTGAGTGCTTTTACTATTTGATGAACATTGAAAAAATGTTTATTTTTCCTTTTTTGTGGAATATATTTACATTAATATCTTCTGGCATATTTTGGTCTCTTGTTTAGAATTTTTAAAAAAAGCGAATGAGACAATATGAACTGAAATGTTTAAAATACAAAGCAAAAAAGCAAAAGTCGAAAAATCATTTTGGGTCAAAATGGGTTATAGAGTTCAAACTAGAACCTATAGCTCTATAGAGTTCAAACTAGAACCTCTAGCTCTATAGAGTTCAAACTAGAACCTCTAGTTCTATAGAGTTCAAAATAGAACCTCTAGCTCTACAGAGTTCAAACTAGAACCTCTAGCTCTATGGAGTTCAAACTAGAACCACTAGCTCTACAGAGTTCAAACTAGAACCTCTAGCTCTATACAGTTCAAACTAGAACCTCTAGCTCTAAAGAGTTCAAACTAGAACCTCTAGCTCTACAGAGTTCAAACTAGAACCTCTAGCTCTAAAGCGTTCAAACTAGAACCTCTAGCTCTATAAAGTTCAAACTAGAACCTCTAGTTCTATAGAGTTCAAACTAGAACCTCTAGTTCTATAGAGTTCACACTAGAACTTCTAGCTTTATAGAGTTCAAACTAGAACCTCTAGCTCTATAGAGTTCAAACTAGAACCTATAGCTCTATAGAGTTAAAACTAGAACCTCTAGCTCTATAGAGTTCAAACTAGAACCTCTAGCTCTATAGACATCAAACTAGAACCTCTAGCTCTATAGAGTTCAAACTAGAACATCTAGCTCTTTAGAGTTCAAATATAGAACCTTTAGCTCTATAGAGTTCAAACTAGAACCTCTAGCTTACCGTAAGCTTTGAATAAATTTGTATTTGTATAAATATACTTGTATATTTGTTTGTATCCAATAAACTTGAAAACGGCTAAACCGGGCTTAACCGATCAGGTCCAAATTTTGTGTAGGAACTCACAGGACCCCAGGGAAGGTTTATGCGTGATAAAAAAAATTCCAAAATTAGCCTCCATTACGCTGTATACAAAGAGAAAATGTTCACGATTCAAAAAGAAGATGTGCGTAAAGCGCCCTTAAGCATTATATATATTATGTGTGTATATGTATATGATATCTAAAGCTGGCCAAACGGATGGACCGAATTGGCAGAAATTCTTTGAGAGAACTCATGGATGCCCTGAATGTATAAACATATCTTCAGGCTTTTTCCCTTTAAACTTTGCGGCCTCGCGATTTGCAAATATACAAAGTTTTGCACTTCTAGACCATATTATAACTAATGATACAAACATTTTCCAAAATATCCAATCGATTTCAGACCATAATACAATGTTTCTACCAATCATTCTTGATTTAAATCTCATTTCAAAATCTAAGAAATGAACATGAATGATAATAATATAAAATCTTTCAAAACTGCACTTCAAAAAGAAAATTCGAATAATGTATTTTTATTTCAACCTGCAGAAATGGCGGCAATAAAATTTAATTAATTGTTACGTAATGGCGTAAATGCTTGAAAATTGATATTGATATGAATTTGAGTAATTGTCTCAAAAGGCGAAAAACGCGACATGAGCTGAAATGCGGTAATTGTTTCAAAATAGGGATATGTTCGAAAATGAAAACCAATATCATCAAAAACTAATTCTCACACCTTATTATTAGCTTAAAGTTGACATTTCTTATTTTAATAATTAGTTTTAGCCATTTTTAATAGATTTATGGTGTAGTTTGGTTCAACTCGACTTGGATTCAGAGATATTCTCTTGAAAAAGATAACTTTGCAGATTTGGCCCATTATTAACACTCCGTGTTAGAAATGGGCCAAGTGTTTTTTTTTTGGAACTTTTTTGCATTGAGAAGGAACACTTAATAATTTCAGATCAAGTTTTAATTGCTAATGAGTTCAATAAATATTTTTCATCTATTGGCCGATGTAAAGCAGAAGCTATTCCTAAAGTAGATAAAGATTTTTCAGAATTTCTTCCACCTTCCGTCCATTTGCTTATTTTCCAACTGAACCAGTAGAAATAATGGAAGAATTAGAAAGACTCGAAAACAAAACCTGTGAGGATATAAATGGAGTTTAAGAAAAGTTGCTTAAAAATATATCAACAGTAGTAGCCCCTGCTTTATCTTACATTTATAATTTAAGCCTTATTACGTAATTGTTGGAAAATGTCCAGAACTATTCCTATTTATAAAAAAGATAAAAATGACTACTTCTTTAATTTTTCGTCTAATTGGACGAATCAATGGATTTTCTAAAATATAAGAATGCTTTCATTTTTCAACAATAATAACTTTTTTAAAACAAATCAATTTGGTTTATTACCAGGACGTAATGTTATGCAAACAATTACTGAACTCTTAAACTATATTTTTAGCGCACTAAATAATAATCTAATCTGTTTTACTTGTCATGCTAGATATTTCTAAAGCTTACGACTGTATTGATTACAAGATGCTTCTGAAAAAGCTTGAAAACGGAGGAATTATTACAATGGTTTAAATCTTATGGATCTTGTTCAAGTAACAAGTCTAAGCTGCTTACTGTTATTATCTCTGAAAATGACTTCTTCCCATCTAAAAAACTTTTCAGTGTGTAGCCTTTGCCGACGACACACATGTGGCATAAAAATGTAAAAACTTGAATACTTTAGCAGACATAATTGAGAACACTAATGCAATTTTATTCTTAAATTTTCTAAATGCACAAAACAACAGTCCCGATATTTTCTTCAAACTAGGAGAATCTACACGAAAAATTGAACGCATAAAAAAAACAGATTCAGTTAGATTCTTGGGAATATGGCTGGATACTAAATTGAACTTTAATGACTACTTTAAAAAGATATACAGGCGATTAACTTTTTCACTTTATGCTATGAAAAAAATTAAAATTTTTTTTAGCTTTGCCACCATGATCTCCTTTTTCATTCTCATTTAGAATTTAGTTTAACATTTCTAATGCTAACTTCTAACAAAAATATTGATAAGATAGAATCATTGCAAAAAAAGAAAGCTATTCGTCTATTGATGGGGTTACTTCAGAAAATTAGGAATTTTTAATGTTATAAAAATTTTTGATTCAATTTAAAGAAGACCAATACCACCAACATTTAAAAAAGATTTCACGTTATCAAAAAATATCAAAAACTCAAATCTTAGAAACAGAAATTACTTCTATATTCCTAGAGTAAAATCTACTAAAATTGGACTGCTTTCCCTTGAATATGGTATGAAAATAAACGACACTTTTCTAAGCTTTTAAATATCAATCATATTTCAAATTTTAAACAGAAAAAAATGCACTAAAAAGACTAAAAAGAGTAAAAAATATAATCAAACATAAAGGATGTGAAAAATTGACGCGAATTAAAAAGATGCTTAAAAATGCCTTTTGCGTAAAACCTGCATATTTTCACAACCCATAAATCCATTATTTTTATATTTAAAAATTGTTAGTTTATCATCGAAAAACACTAACAAACCACCACTTGTTTATATTAAGTAAAAGGTAAACAATGAATATGTAACTTTCCAATTCCTTTCCTTTCCTATTCATTTTATTTCTATTTTTTGTATTTTTTTTTGGAATGGGGGGATATATTCCCACAACCTCAATTTTTGAGGTTTTCAAATATTTTCTCCTTAAACACTTAATTTTATATGTTTTTGTTATATTTTATAAATAAATAATCACTAAATTACTAAAAAAAATAGGCTATAAAAACAGTTTTTTCCAAAAATAATTTTTTCAAAATTCGAATCTTTAGCAATTCCACGGGCAACACCTGGCACTTCAGCTAGTATAGAAGGTAGAATTGATCGTGTCAGGTTTAACATTGATAGTGAAGACATTGTGCTGATAGATCATGTACTGTTTAACATTGATAGTGAAGACATTGTGCTGATAGATCATGTACTGTTTAACATTGATAGTAACTCTATACACATTGCTAAGAAAATTTATCTTAAAAGTTTACCAATTTATCTCCCAGCTTCTAGTTCAGAGTAACTTGAAGAATACATCAATAATATTTTATACTTCAGATCCTTCATAATAAGTTAATAATCCCCCCCCCCCTTTTAAATGGACTTTAAAAGACTGCAATGAATATCGTGTAACACTGTATTTATTAACCTGAACATACCTAGAAATATTTCGTTGTACATTGTCTGTAAATCTAAATGCGCTTGTAATAGCTACGCAAAACTTGTATTGTGATTAACCTAACCTAGCTAAATAACTATGTCAAACCTGTGCTGTGATTAGCTTTACTACGCGTGTTTATAACGTTGCATAACGTAATCACATCGATTAACTTGTAAGAAAGAACCCAAAATACATTTATTTTAGATAGATTCTTAGACAATTACCTAGTTAGAGTAATTGTTCCTCGTTTAGCGAACGAGAATCGTACTTCATCACCTCCTTGATAGATAGATATGGATTTGAAATTGTTACAGATAGATCGTGTCCGTTTCAACATTGATAGTGAAGCATTGTACAGATAGATCGTGTACTGTTTAATATTGATAGTGAAGCATTGTAACAGATTGATCATGTACTGTTTAACATTGATAGTGAAGACATTGTGCTGATAGATAGTGTCCGGTTCAACATTGATAGTGAAGCATTGTACAGATAGATCGTGTACGGTTTAAAATTGATAGTAAAGCATTGTGCTGATAGATCATGTACTGCTTAACATTGATAGTGAAGACATTGTGCTGATAGATCGTGTCAGGTTCAACATTGATAGTGAAGACATTGTACAGATAGATCATGTACTGCTTAACATTGATAGTGAAGACATTGTACAGATAGATCGTGTCCGGTTCAACATTGATAGTGAAGACATTGTACAGATAGATCATGCACTGTTTAACATTGATAGTGAAGCATTTTACTGATAGATCGTGTTCTGTTTAACATTGATAGTGATGCATTGTGCTGATAGATCATGTACTGTTTAACATTGATAGTGAAGACATTGTGCTGATAGATCATGTATTGTTTAACATTGATAGTGAAGCCATTGTGCTTATAGATCATGTACTGTTTAACATTGATAGTGAAGCCATTGTGCTGATAGATCATGTACTGTTTAACATTGATAGTGAAGACATTGTGCTGATAGATCATGTACTGTTTAACATTGATAGTGAAGACATTGTGCTGATAGATCATGTACTGTTTAACATTGATAGTGAAGACATTGTGCTGATAGATCATGTACTGTTTAGCATTGATAGTAAAGCATTGTACAGATAAATCATGTACTGTTTCACATTGATAGTAAAGCATTGTACAGGTAGATCATGTACTGTTTAACATTGATAGTAAAGCATTGTACAGGTAGATAATGTACTGTTTAACATTGATAGTGAAGACATTGTACTGATAGATCATGTACTGTTTAACATTGATAGTAAAGCATTGTGCTGATAGATCATGTACTGTTTAACATTGATAGTAAAGCATTGTTACAGACAGATCGAGTCCAGTTTGACATTGATAGTAAAGCATTGTACAGATAGATCGAGCCCAGTTTGACATTGATAGTAAAGCATTGTAAAGAAAGATCGAGTCCAGTTTGACATTGATAGTAAAGCATTGTACATATAGATCGAGTCCAGTTTGACGTTAATAGTAAAGCATTGTATCAGATAGATCATGTACTGTTTAACATTGATAGTAAAGCATTGTTACAGATAGATCATGTACTGTTTAACATTGATAGTAAAGCATTGTTACAGATAGATCATGTACTGTTTAAAATTGATAGTAAAGCATTGTTACAGATAGATCATGTATTGTTTAACATTGATAGTAAAGTATTGTACAGATAGATCATGTACTGTTTAACATTGATAGTAAAGCATTGCACAGATAGATCATGTACTGTTTAACATTGATAGTAAAGCATTGGGATGATAGGTCATGTACTGTTTAACATTGATAGTAAAGCATTGTTACAGATAGATCGAGTTCAGTTTGACATTGATAGTAAAGCATTGTACAGATAGATCATGTACTGTTTAGCATTGATAGTAAAGCATTGTGCTGATAGGTCATGTACTGTTTAACATTGATAGTAAAGCATTGTTACAGATAGATCATGTACTGTTTAACATTGATAGTAAAGCATTGATAGACCGAGTCCAGTTTGACATTGATATTGAACTGATTAGTTCTTATGCCTCGTAGACCAACGAGAGGGATTGAGTTGTACCTGGATTGATACGGGTCTGAGAGACTTTTATGAAATTCTTTAAAAATGATGATTCCTTGGTTGGATAATATCTTCTGTCATAGATTCAGGCTTTTAATGGTTTGGCAAAGAATTAGATAACTTTACAATTGTAGGGAATCATGAATTGGAAAGAGAGTATAAATTCCATACAGTCGTCTCTGAAGTCTCATTCTTTGTGGTAATTCATTAATGTCAAGGTTTACACCATCACGTTGAAAAGATATAAGGATGAGAAGAAAATTAGAGTTTGTGTCAAGTATCTAGTTCCTTCAAGGTTCTCAAATAAGGTTGGTTACTCTAGATGCTCACCAATGTACGGAAAATGTCGTCTAAATAAAATAGATAGAAAGAATCCGCATATGATGTCACTAATTAGAGAGGCGAGCTTGACGTCATATGCTAATTTATATTTATCAATGCTAAGGAGACGACATTTTCCGCACATCGGAGTGCATCGAGAGCAACAAAAGGATAACAAACCTTATTAAAGAACCTAAAAGAACCATAAAAATGTTGAGTAAAAGGAACCTATACTTTTACTCAAAAGTTTTTGGCCGGGTACGTTAAATGAACTTTTAAATTCTTTACCTATGTACAAACTATTTAAGTACCAAAAATATTTTTAAAATTTAAGCAAACCAGAAAATAGCTATGTTAAAATAGCATGGCTATGTTAAAATAGCATGGCTATGTTAAAAGTATATTTCGTAAGGAACTAAAACAAGAATCTGCACTGAAGGATCGCTTAAAATTATGTTAGCAGTCCTTTTAATAGTTTCTTTATTTTGTGTTTGAAAACAATTCAAAGTATAGACATTGGACTGTGAACACAAAATGATTGAAATTTTATTTTTAAATTGCACGAAAAGCATTTTTTAAAATATTTATCTTTTTTGGTGTTTTTGAATTCTTCATTCTTTATTAATTGTTATGATTTCCTAGAATTGATGCACAGTGCACACCAAATATTTTGTTAAGGACGAATTTTCTTTTAACAAAATATTCAAAAATTTAGGAAAATATTTTGCTGATCATTTTACATTTATTCAATACTTTTCCTAGAAATAGTTTCCTTTGAATAGTTTTCTAGGAATAGTTTCCTAGGAATAGTTTTCTAGGAATAGTTTCCTAGGAATAGTTTCCTTTGAATAGTTTCCTTTGAATAGTTTCCTTTGAATAGTTTCCTTTGAATAGTTTCCTTTGAATAGTTTCCTTTGAATAGTTTTCTAGGAATAGTTTCCTAGGAATAGTTTCCTTTGAATAGTTTTTAACTTATCATTCCTTTAATTCACTATGAGGTCCTTTATTGCCGGTACACCTTAGTTTCAGTAGAAGTAAATATTTCCATTTACTGATAGCGCCGATTGCAGGATTCATAACTCTGATTGGATAATGAGATAGATAGAAAGAAAGATTTTACCGCCAAACTAATTCTATAGGTTCAGAATAGACATCAAACACATGACTGAACCCTGATTGGATCAGGCGCCAATGGACTCAGAATACAGGAGTGGGTATTCTTCATTTTTTTATAAAGCATACTTTTTGAGGTTGCAACTAATTTTTTGTAAACTTTCCGTACTAGGTTGAAACTCCAAAGGAGCTGAGTTTTTGTCAGAAACTCAAATTGATTAATCCCTATATCTTTACAATCTGATGATGTAAACCTTTGATATTCAAACTTAGATTATTTGGCATAACAGAATTCATAGTTTGAAACATCAAAGGTCTACGACATTCGGTAGCAAAAATATAGAGTTTAGAAAAGTAGAGTTTGCGACAAAAACTCAGTTCCTTTACTTTCTTAAAAATGTTTTTTTTTCCGGTGCGCATGCGCAGATGTAACAGTTTGGTCCTTTGCCCTGCAATTAATTAAAAACCCTTTTTTATTTTTTTCTCTTTTCTACCATTTTGTCTGCGGATGCGTTTAAAATGAAAAAGTAAAGATTGACAACTTTAAAAGTTTAAAAGTTGGTTCATTAAAACCCAATTAAAACTCGATTAAATTCAAATAAAAAACAAGACGAACCTCGCCCCATGGGTTGTCCAACATGAGTGTAATGTAAGTGTTAATCCCACCCAAGATTTATTTTTCGGTCGCGGCCTTTCTTTTTCAAGAATATCTATATTTTTCTGTTAAACAATGAGCTTGTACTTTATGACACTTTTCGTCTTTTTTTTTGTAGAATTCCACGATTTTCTGAAAAATGTTGTCTCACTTTTTTACTTGCTATGAATATAAAGGTAGAATTGTGAATAATTAGTCTATTTTCAAATCCTATATTCAAATAAATATATCTAATGATAACAACATTTATTTACAAAAATTATTTATTTATGTAAATAATGTAATTATAAAAATAATGTAATGAAGAGCATAATGTAATTAGGAAAATTAATGTAATTAGAAAAATAATGTAATTAGGAAAGTAATGTAATTATGAAATTAATGTAATTAGGAAAATAATGTAATTATTAAATTAATGTAATTATGAAAATAATGTAATTAGGAAATTAATGTAATTAGGAAAATAATGTAATTAGGAAAGTAGTGTAATTATGAAATTAATGTAATTAGGAAAATAATGTAATTATTAAATTAATGTAATTAGGAAAATAATGTAATTAGCAAATTAATGTAATTAGGAAAATAATGTAATTAGGAAAATAATGTAATTAGGAAAGTAGTGTAATTATTAAATTAATGTAATTAGGAAAATAATGTAATTAGCAAATTAATGTAATTAGGAAAATAATGTAATTAGGAAAATAATGTAATTAGGAAAATAATGTAATTATGTAATTAGGAAAATAATGTAATTAGGAAAATAATGTAATTAGGAAAATAATGTAAATAGGAAAATGATTTAATTATGAAAATAATGTAATTAGGAAAAGAATGTAATTAGGAAAATAATGTAATTAGGAAAATAATGTAATTAGGAAAATAATGTCATTAGGTAATTAGGAAAATAATGTAATTAGGAAAATAATGTCATTTGGAATAAATGTAATTATAAAAAAAATGTGATTATGAAAATAATATATTTATGAAAATAATGTAATCATGAAAATAATATATTTATGAAAATAATGTAATCATGAAAATAATATATTTATGAAAATAATGTAATCTTGTAAATAATGTAATTAGGAAAATAATATATTCATGAAAATAATGTATATATGAAAAGAATTTAATTATGAAAATAATGTGATTATAAAATTAATGTAATTATGAAAATCATGTGTTCATGGAAATTGTGTAATAATGAATATAATGTAATTAAGAAAATATTGTATTTTTTAAATATTTTTATTCAGTTACAAAGCATGAGATGATACAAATAAAAATCACAATTTATTATGTAGTTTGGACCCGCCTAACCAGAGTAAGTTGTTTTAATTGGTTGGCCCATTATAAGCGAATGAGAATTGTAAATAAA
This sequence comes from Eurytemora carolleeae, assembly GCF_000591075.1. NCBI lineage: Eukaryota > Metazoa > Arthropoda > Copepoda > Calanoida > Temoridae > Eurytemora > Eurytemora carolleeae. Next base: position 184,090 of record NW_019396182.1, read on the forward strand.
TACATTGTTGGTGAGTACTGTACAGTGTAAATTTTAAACCTAATAATGATGATAAATGAGGAAAAAGGTGTTATTAAAATCATGTTAATGAACTACAAGGTGAAGAAGAAAGTACAGTATTTAAAATAATAATAATAATAATAATAATAATAATAATAATAGCAATAATAATAATAACATTTTTTTTAATGTCACTGTATCAAAGTTACACAATACAAAATATATATATCAAGTCGGAATAACTCCAAACTAAGATTACAAAAATAATAAGTTACACAATACAAAAATATATCGAGTCGGAATAATTCCATAACTTTGATTACATATGGTTTGTTGGCTTTTTAGCGATTATTTCAAAACTTTAAAATGTCAAAATCTTAAAATCCAAAATTTGGGCGTCAACTTGTAATACTCCATATGCAATATTGTGAGCCTTTGTTTAATATGTACAAAAAATGGGTGCGGGAGGAATTGGATTATTATTATAATTTGATAATCATCATATCTAATCATGGGAATAAAACTGATAAAGGAATTGAGTCTTTGCCACAAACTCTGATTTTCTGATCACTAAATCTTTGGAACCAAATGTTACAGACCTTAGATATTCAAAAACTATGAATTATGTTTGATCAAGTAATCTGAGTTTGAAATATCAAAGGTTTAAAACATCCGGTTCTAAAGATATTGAGGTTTAACTATTTGATTTTGTTCCAAAGACTCAATTCTACCCCCTGGCTGATGTAGGGGGTGTCTTTTCCGAATGTCGGAGACTTAGTGAAAACTGCAGTATATGTAAAAATAGATTATCTCTGAAAATTAAAAAAAGTTGAAGTTACAAATTTTTTAATTGCTTACAAAATTATTTAAAATTTAAAATTACTTACAGATTAAGATTAAACTGTTTAGATAAACCATTTAAAATTACTTACAGATTAAGATTATACTGTTTATTATCACCAATGTACATCATTTTGTAATGCAAGATTGACTTCCTTTTCTCTGGAAATGGAAGTAGAAGTTATTCAGATTTACAAAACGTGGGCTTTGAAAACTTTTTATTAGAGAAATGTATTTTATTAAAGTTTACAATCAGTTTTAAATCTTGTTTAGAAGTAAACAGTATACACATAATAGATTTAAGCCAATTTACAGAAATAAAATCATCCAACCGCCCACCGGAGGTTTGTGCATTTGGACTTAAAAAAATACAAATAAAATTTTGCATAATTCTTACTGAACGATTTAATTCAAGCATAAATCCGCAAGTAACTTTAATAGAGAACTGCAATTGAAAATAATGGATAAGTCAGAAATTATTTTTCTAAGAAAAAAGTTTAAAGGTATCATTGTGAATTGTAAAAGCATCTCTGTAAAAGTAGGTTTTGTTCAAAGGGAGTGTTCGCGAAAAATGAAAGGGGGGTATTGGCTTATGACGAAAAATAATCGCTTTTGATCGATACTAATCTTAATCGTAAACAAATCAATTTAATTCCAAACGAATCATTCAGATATTACAACCTGATTATTTTTCGACACATTCGTATGTAGTACTAATTTTTAATATTCGTTTTGTATGCAATGCTCTCGAGATGCTTTGAATGATAACACGTGGCAGAGACACCTAGCGGAAAGAAGGCGTTTTAAGTGCATTGTATATAAAATAAATAACAAATATTGTGAATTATTAACTTTATATGAATGCGTCGAAAAATGTTTTATATGTCTATAGGTTGTAATATCCGAATGATTTGTTTGAAATAAAATTTATTATTTTATGATACGCGTCTTCTAATGCAACTTTGTATGGACGCTACGTTCTTCAGTAAAAGTCGTTTTTAACAATTTTCTCCGTATAGACGCAACAGATAGAAGTAAGATTAGTAGTGATCAAAAGCGTTTGTTTTTCGCCGTAAGTCTATACCCACTTTGATTTCTCGCGAACACTCCCTTTAAGTCATTTTCCAGTCCCTTTAATGCTATATTTTATTTAAAGGATTATAACTTTAAACACAGTGCTGATATTATTTTGCTAAATTTGGCAAAATAACCCTCTTCCTCTCACCCTGACCGATCCAGTAACAAATAATCAAAGTGTTCAGTTATATGTATGACTAGTGTTCTAGATAATGGATATTTTTAGCACTAACCGGCGGTTCAGCAACAATTTTAACACAGGTCTAAAATTAGCATAAATACTACCCACAAATAATAAGACTTTATTTCCAGTATGAAAATTAGTAATTTTTTATCTAAAACAATTGTCTTTTAATGGTGTATTCAATAATTTTTGGATTAAAGGGAATTCCATAAATGAAAAAAGCGGAGTAAATTCTCTACAGTCGTCAATAGATAGGTAGCTTTAGATGTAATAATTTTAGCTTTTCCTTCACACATCATAAATTTTTTTTTCTCAAATAAACGTGTTTTTTTTACTGGGGGATCCTTCCAAAATTTTCATTTTTACCAATGAGACAATCTGATAAACACCCCTAGAAGTATTCTTTGAACAGCCTAAAATAAGTTTAAAGGCCATATAAAGCTTTATAAACAAGTGGTTTAAATATGCCGGACTAAAACATTTTCTAAACGCGAAGATTAAAGGCATGTTTTCGCTTTGAACTCAAAATACTTGAAACGAAGATTTTAAACTAGTTAGTTAACTGAAAAGTGTTTTTCCGATGTGTATACTTTAAAAACAAATTGTTTTTAAGAAATCGTTCACAAATTTAAGGTAAAAGTACCGTACACGATTTAGGAGTGTCGGTGAATCTTCATTTTCATGATATGACTTTTCCTGTTAACTGTATATTTAAAATGGAATGAATTATAAATTCTGGCAATTCAAATCAAACAGTAGTTACTCTCTGGGAAAGATAGCGGCGGCATTGGTAAATTTCTCAGATAGAACACTTATACAGTGATACCCATAGAACTATGGAATAGGAACATGATATTTAAGTAGTGTAACTGTAACTGTAATGTGTATTTGATGATGTAATAAAGCAGACAAATTTTATCGGTGTGATTGGGGTCTATTTACACATCACATTTGCTGTCATTGGACTCTATTTGACATAATAACTTGAGTCTAACAGTCGTCTTACTCTTCCACTGTGTTCTGGGTTTTATACTTTCTATAGTATATTGCTCTGTGCCGTGGAATTAGTTGAAATATGATTTCATTGGAAATCTGAATATTTACGAAAGAACCAGAATTATATTTTACTGAAGGGGTTACAGGGAAATAGTAAAATATGGAGGGAGAGAATTGTGGGGGAGGGACTGTAGTTAACCATGCTAGTGACTATACATACTATCTACCTGCTGGTAGTCCTAGTAGTCAGTATAGTGCTCAGGTACTGTAGTTAACCATGCTAAGTTGAACGTTCTTTGGTCTCTCTAAATTGTTGCCGTTGAGAAATGTTAATTCCTTGGTTTAAATCTGTACTAGAGTACTGATAAGGTCTGAAACCTGCTCCAAATCCTACAGTATAGCCGGACCTATTATAGTTTCACTTGAAAACCTGAAAATATTTTACTCCAGGCTTATTCTAAACCATGAGTCATTACGTCACAACATCGTGGTTCGTGATCGGTATTTTGATGGATCATTTAACCTTTAGAATTAAGGCTACAAACAACTTATAGTGTAACTTTGGATTTCCTCTGATTTCACACATTGTTAAACTTGCTCAGCTAGAGATTATTTAATAAATTTCCGTTTTATCTAATAAATTTCAGTATTATTTAATAAATTTCCGTTCTATTTAATAAATTTCCGTTTTATTTAATAATTTCCGTATTATTTAATAAACTTCCGTATTATTTAATAAATTTCCGTATTATTTAATAAATTTCCGTATTATTTAATACATTTTCGTATTATTTAATAAATTTCCGTATTATTTAATAAATTTCCGTATTATTTAATAAATTTCTGTCTTATTTAATAAATTTCCGTATCATTTAATAAATTTCCGTATTATATAATATATAAATTAAATACATTAGTTTATTAGTTAATGATTTTTTTGGTCATTGTAGAGAGGTCGGCGATTTTATCAACATAATGACTACGAATATTTACTAATTTCGCTTTAAAGCGTTTTTAAGATTACAAGTTTGCTAGTAAATATGTAAAGTAAAAAGTAAGTCGTCTTCCTTGTATTGATATAGACGAAGACGATTGTACTTTTTAAATCATTAGAATATGTCTGAAACGAAATCAAACTCTAGTAATGCCTGACTAAAAACATTTTCACTCTACTTCTTGCATGATTTTCATATATTGCCTTGAATTATCATCTACAAAGTATTTCTAAAACAATCTTGTTAACAGTTTAATTTATTGGGCATTTTTTCAAATTGTCATCTTTTGGAAAAATAATTACGTCATTGGGACAAAGAAATAAGATGACAGTTTCCAGCTGAGTGCGCAAGCAAATTGGAATGCCGCGCGTATAAATTACAATGACATTTAGAAAAATAAATCAGCTGTAGCATGGGATTGTGTCTGTAGCTAAACCACATTACAGTCTTACAGATACTAAGCCTATGTTCATGCATCATTGGAGACACACAATACCTAATTATTTTTAATTATCTAATATATCTTAGGCATATAATTAATCCATCCATATTTTATCAAGCATTAATAGTAATTTGTTCCTAAGGTATAGAAAAAATACTAAATTAAATTGTTAAAGAGGAAAACTAAATATATGAAGAAAATAGAGGTTGTGTAAATAATTTTCATTGTAAAAATAATAATGTTACAATTTTGAAAAATAGATTGATTGCACATAGTTATTTTCGACAATCTTAGAATATGCAGATTTTAAGCGAAGACTGATAAAGTTATTCTGAGAGTGTCCAAGAAATATGAGTTTATTGAAATTATTTTAGGTGTTTGTGACAGTGGTGAGTGTATCAGTGGCAGTGCCTGTCCCTGAAGCAGAAGCATCTCCAGCAGCTTATGCTAGTGACTATACATACTATCTACCTGCTGGTAGTCCTAGTAGTCAGTATAATGCTCAGGTACTGTAGTTAACCATGCTAGTGACTATGTATACTATCTACCTGCTGGTAGTCCTAGTAGTCAGTATAGTGCTCAGGTACTATAGTTAACCATGCTAGTGACTATGTATACTATCTACCTTCTAGTAGTCCTAGTAGTCAGTATAGTGCTCAGGTACTGTAGTTAACCATGCTAGTGACTATATATACTATCTACCTGCTGGTAGTCCTAGTAGTCAGTATAATGCTCAGGTACTGTAGTTAACCATGCTAGTGACTATACATACTATCTACCTGCTGGTAGTCCTAGTAGTCAGTATAATGCTCAGGTACTGTAGTTAACCATGCTAGTGACTATATATACTATCTACCTGCTGGTAGTCCTAGTAGTCAGTATAGTGCTCAGGACTGTAGTTAACCATGCTAGTGACTATATATACTATCTACCTGCTGGTAGTCCTAGTAGTCAGTATAGTGCTCAGGTACTGTAGTTAACCATGCTAGTGACTATGTATACTATCTACCTGCTGGTAGTCCTAGTAGTCAGTATAGTGCTCAGGTACTGTAGTTAACCATGCTAGTGACTATACATACTATCTACCAGCTGGTAGTCCTAGTAGTCAGTATAGTGCTCAGGTACTGTAGTTAACCATGCTAGTGACTATACATACTATCTACCAGCTGGTAGTCCTAGTAGTCAGTATAGTGCTCAGGACTGTAGTTAACCATGCTAGTGACTATACATACTATCTACCTGCTGGTAGTCCTAGTAGTCAGTGTTTGATCAGGTTCTTATAATTAACTAGAAATGTTGAGAACTTTGATTATTTGACATAGGAATTGCACGCCATAATAATATTGAAATAATATTATTGACATAAAGTGCAGACAAATTCATCTTAACCATGAAATACACGACAACCATCAAGGTTCTTGTAGTTTTAATGCATGGGTTTTTGCGTCCATTGATTTCCATATTTCAGAATGATTTTTTAGTTGACTAATCAAATTTATCTCTTTATTTCTAGACAATTTGTTGAAATGATCAATCAAATTGATCTCCATATCTCAGAATGAATTGTTGATATTTCAGAATGATTAGATTAGTTAATTGATGTACAATGTACATATTTCAGGATGAGATTGGACAGTATAACTACGGATACAACAGTGCTGACCAGTCTAAGAGTGAAGTCAAGACTGCTGGTGGGGTTGTGAAAAGAACCTATACCTATGTTGATGCAAATGGATTAGTCCAGACTACAAATTATATTTCTGATGCTTTGGGGTTTAGAGTTGCAGCTACTAATTTACCTGTTCATGATGTAGAAGGATCTGCTGCTCCTGTACAGGTAGCAGTTTCTCCTGTAGCTACAGCTGCTGCTGAAGAGGAAGCTGCTCCAGTGGTATCTGCAGCTGCTGCCCCTGTAGTTGTCCCACAAGTGTCCTATGCTTACCTGCCCTATGCATCAAACTATGGATATCATGCTCTTCCTACTCAATACATCCAAGCAGCTCCTGCTATTCAAGCTGCTCCTATTGCACAAGCTGTCCAAGTTGTCCAAGCAGCTCCATCAGTGCAAACTTCATATGCTTCCCAACCTGCTGCCGCTATCCCTATAATTCAATCCGAGACTGCTCCCATCTCTTCTCAGTACCATGCACAGGATGAGTTTGGTCAGTACAGTTTTGGATACAGTGACACTGGATCAGTTCGCCAGGAGTCCAAGACAGCTGATGGTGTGGTAACAGGTGGCTACAGATATGTAGATGGAAATGGAGTAATCCAAACAGTCGAGTACATAGCTGATGATGCTGGTTTTAGAGTTGCTGGAACAAATCTCCCAATAGCATATGGTGCTGGGCCTGAAGATACTCCAGAGGTGGCAGCAGCTAAGATTCAGCATGCTCAGGCTTATGCTGCTGTTGAGGCTGCCGCTGGAGAGGAGGAATACATTCCTGAAGCTACTCAACCTGCTTATGCTTACCCTGCTGTTCAGACTGTTCCTGTTATTTATGCCAACCCTGCTGTTCAAGCTGCTCCTGTTGTCTATAATGCTGCCCCTGCTGCTTCTCCAGTTCAGATTGCAGATGCTTCAAGCTCCCAGTTTCATGTACAAGATGAATTTGGTCAGTACAATTATGGTTACAGTGATGAAAACTCTGTGAAGCAGGAGCTGAAGACAGCAGATGGTGTTGTTAGAGGAAGCTATACTTACGTAGACTCTGATGGTCTCCTACAAACGGTTAACTATATTGCTGATGCTCTTGGATTCCGTGTTGGCGCAACCAACCTTCCTGTTCATGTGATTGATGGGGCATCTGCTCCAGTTGCTGAAGCTCAGCCTGCTGTTGCTGTTGCCTACACTGGTGATAAAGAGCAGGATGCTAGCAATGTACTTTCTCCTCTTGTACAATATGCTTACCTTCCATATGCTTCAAACTATGAGTATAACCTACCCCTCTCAGCACCTGTTCAAGACGCACCTGTTGTTTCTGCTGCTCCCATCCCCATTGCAACAGTTAATAATGCTGCTCCAGTAATTGTTGAAACTACTGCTCCTGTAGCTGATGTAAATACACAATTTCATGCTCAGGATGAACTCGGACAATACAACTATGGATATTCAAACCCAACCCAGTCAAAGTCTGAGATTAAAACCGCTGACGGCATCACCCGAGGCACCTATAGCTATGTTGATGCTAATGGTCTTATTCAGACTGTGAACTACATCTCTGATGCTATGGGATTCCGTGTAGCTGCCACTAATCTCCCCGTCCATAATGTTGGAGTTGAGGCTGCACCTGAGGCTGTGGAGGTTGCCAAGTATTCAGCGCTCACTCCAAGCGTCAACTACGCATATCTTCCATATGCTCAGAGCTATGCGTACAATACTGCTGCAGCTGCGTAAATTATATTGTATCACTACCATTTACACTCAACACAAATAAATGAAACATGGAAAATAAATATTTTTGATATCTCCAAAAGGTGGTCTTTTTTGACCTTTTTTTATTTTGACACACTCTCTATTTTGCCCATAAAAATGTCAAGCTCGTTGACTGCAATTGAAATTTAGCATTTTAAAAACCCCATAGAGTCACTAGTCAAAGTGAATAAATATTATTTATATTTATTCACTTTGGTCACTAGTAAAATAAAATTCTTCAAAAATTGACGACAAATGCTATCAAAAGATGTGCCTGGACCCGGTGAATGAAATCCACATGTCTTTGTTTCAATATTTTCAAAATTGTTAGGGGAAACCCGGATTTTGGCTTTTGTTTAAGTATCAACAGATTTTTACGGTTTCAAAGTTTCTGAATTCATAAGAATATTTTGAAACCAATCTTGATGTATTTTAGAGATTTTAAAAAGATTTCACTATTAATATATTTCCTAGGATGATCATTTTAGGAAAGTGATGGAGTTTTTTTCGAGTTTAATGGGGTGAAAGGGGTAATATGCCATGAAGAGCTAGGAGCTGCTGACCATAGTAGTGTTGAATGGGATGTGGTGTTCGATCTGATCCTGTCAGCAATAGATTTCATGTACTTTTCAGTCATAGTTTGTATTTAATATATTTCCAGTTGGCAATTTCAATTTCCGAAAAAATTGTTTGTTTTTTGGAATAATTTATTCTTGTCTCTTGTACGACAAGGGAAAATGCATTTTGACACATATTTCCGATTCACACTATTCTTTAATTTGATATCTTGGCTGTATTTTTAGTTTTCAGTAACGTCTGACTCAAAACTGTTCAAACATAATTTCCTCAATATTCTTACAGGTTGAAAAAATAAAAGTCACACTAAGCTGGATTTGAAAATTCTGAGAATATCTATTGTCAGAATTCTGCCTTAATAATGACAAATGGGATAAGAAAGTATAAACCGTTATCTTAGTGCACAGCCTATCAGGATTCTACTTTCTATGTTTCCATTTTCCTTGTTTCTGGCAAGAGGGAGGGGGAAGAGAAGCATAGAGAACCCCTCCTCTCTGCACTATTATATTCTTTCTTTTTCCAAGTAGGGTGTACTGCCATGTTATTCCACACAGGGTTCTGTTCAGCAACAAGAAAATGGAGAAAGTTGTTTAAGAACCTGACTGTTCTGAGTTTCCTTGTCGCTTACACATAGAACCAGATTCAATCAAAAGAGTAAACATCTTTTTGACAAGTTTGGATACTTAACACCAGCTAACCAGGCTTGTTATTAAGGAGTATATTTAAAGCTGTCAATAGCAAAATCTGGATCCAGCTATGTAAAAAACCTCCATTCTCAAGTTTAATACAACGTTTAAAGATTAATGCAGGCCTTTAATGTTTCTTGTAGTTCCTTTTTATTTCTTCTATTCATATGTACAGGGGTGTATAGCCCCCCATATACAGCAAGACTCAATGTTACTTCACAGAGAACTGAATGTATACTGTCTTTTTAAAAATGTTGTTTTAATATCCAAAGCTTATTATTTTCACACGGAGGGGAGGGTAATAATAAATAGTAATAGTAATTGTGTTTATCCGACCTACAAAATATGATATCTGACCTACAAAACACGTGCCTTCGATCTACAAAATATGTGCAATGTGAATTCGATAAACAAACTACTTACATCTAACCTAACCAACATTTACATCCGGCCTCGTACTTACAAATATGTTTTTAACCAATTTATTTCTAAAAAAGGGAGAAACATATAAATTACATATTTTTCAACATTACAAAATATTACACAATATAGTAATTTGAAACACTAAACTACAATTCAAAAAAACCTAGAAACTCAAAAGTGCAAATTTTCAAATATATGGTCACAAAAAGAAAAAGAGAGCGATGAGAGGGGGGGGGGTGTATTAGTGAATTAAAAAATTTCTTGATTTAAGAAAACCTTAAAAGTATTTACGTAACTACCCGAAACGCGGGGAAAACAACTGCTCATGATCCGTCAAACATTTCTCAAAAAAATGTCATATTTCCTCATAAAGATTATAGGGGGGGTGGGGGCGGGGGACACGTTCCATATCCGACTACCGAGTGATGTACATTAAACAGAATTCTTATCCTGTGTTATTTAACATGTTAACATAAACATATCGTACAGTGTACAAGAGAGAATAAATGAATACGGTTATATACATATAGTGGATAATAAATAGTTTATGTTAAACATAAATAATCTAATAAAGTATGAAAACATTGATTAATAATTAATACAACATGAATACTTGAAGATCTTTAATAATATCAAATTAATTCAATTTTAAATTTTCTTTGTAAACCTAGAAGTCATAAAACATAGAAACCCAGATTTTACTAAAATTTTATCAACACAATTTTTTAAAATGAATTTTAAGAAAATTAAAGCTGATACTTATTGTATTAAGTACAGAGGGGTCCAAAAATAAAAGGCATAATGAACTGTCTTCGATGTTTTAAAAGTTTGTTTTAACAACGAAATGAGGTCTGAAATCTTATATCTTTAAAACGGCCCAATGAAATAAAATAATGATATCTGCATCAATTTTGAATGTATAAAATAGCAAGACGACATTTTTAAAATCCCTGGATATTAGACATTAGTTTTCTTAATTATGATATTTGTATTTTTATGTATACGAATGAATGCCGCGTTGTTCAAAGACGATTTATGTTGATATAAAATGGTTGAATTGATCTTGAAACTATAATACAATGAGTAAATATTAAATTGGTCCTAAAATTGCCGGCTAGCCCTTTCTTTTCTCCAAATGATGCATATTGTCTACGATTTTACGTTTCGGACGAAGCCTTTTGGCCGTTTTTTGGTCCGGACGAAGACTAATGGCCTTCTCTTGGTCCGGACGAAGCCTATTGGCCGTTTTTTGATCCGGACGATTAACATTTAATTGATTTGAGGCTGGGGAGGATCTTCCTTCTGTTCGTCCTCGTCCTCACTCTCTACATTCTCATATTCGTCCTCATGCTCTGTCTGAACAGGGAAGAGAATAAAAATAAACGCATAATAACTTTATTTTTTGTCCCAATTAGTGATGTGCACTTAGTTGGTTCGTTTTTGGTTCGTTTTATGCCAACATTTGGCAAATATTTGGACATGGAAAATATATGCTAAAACCGAGCTAAAGACGATTAAAAAACGTGTTTCAACGAACTTTTTTTGGATCGTTTTTAAATCGTTTTTCCTTTTTTTTAGAATAAAGATATTGCTTAATAAAAGCAAACATTAACAGAATAGAGTTTTATAGCATTGGCAGTTCTAGAAACCACAATTGAAAATAACCAGTTTTAAAGATAAATCCTGGATATATCGTTCTTCATCAGAAACCCTTTTAAGGGTACCGGTGTGAATTGGACATGCATCTACATGTATGGAAGGTCACGTAAAATTACATATCTTTAAGTAATCCTCTTATACAACACCAAAAATGTAAACAATAACAATTACAATATGATTGTGTGCACAAAAAAAATATCAAAAACAAACAAAACAAAGGAACGAAAAAACATCTAAAAAATTGTTTATACAATGGGGTGCATTCATACCTGCGATACCTGTAGTATACCTGAAGTATACCTGGACTACCTGAAGTATACTTGTAGTATACCTGAAGTATACCTGGACTACCTGAAGAATACCTGGACTACCTGAAGTATACCTGGACTACCTGAAGTATACCTGGACTACCTAAAGTATACCTGGACTACCTAAAATATACCTGGGCTACCTAAAGTATACCTGGACTACCTGAAGTATACCTGGACTACCTGAAGTATACCTGGACTACCTGAAGTACACCTGGACTACCTGAAGTATACCTGGACTACCTGAAGTATACCTTGACTACCTGAAGTATACATGGACTACCTGAAGTTTACATGGACTACCTGAAGTATACCTGGACTACCTGAAGTTTACCTGGACTACCTGAAGTATACCTGGACTACCTGAAGTATACCTGGACTACCTGAAGTATACCTGGGCTACCTAAAGTATACCTGGACTACCTGAAGTATACCTGGGCTACCTGAAGTATACCTGGACTACCTGAAGTATACCTGGGCTACCTGAAGTATACCTGGACTACCTAAAGTATACCTGGTTTACCTCTGAAGGTAGTCGTGTTGTAGAAGCTGAGGGTCACTCTGACCGGATTTAGGAGCTGTCAGACTAGTTACCTTGTATTCAAACATTTAAACAAAAGCTAAATCTAGGGATAAAATAAAAAAAATATCTCATGCAATGGTTTAAAAAATGAGATTTGAAGACATTTTTCTGAATTGAGGGATTTTTCACCTTTTATAAAATACAAAAATTACTTAATCTCACACAAGTCAGACGATATTACTGTCCAGAGATGTCCTTGAGGGTCAAGTGATAAAAATAACCCGGCATTCAAAAATATTTGCTTTACAACTTATCTATTTTGTCAGTTATAAAATGTAAGTTGTGCGAGACATTATCATTCAAACAAATAACAAATCAAAAACAGCTCGCTTAAATTCCCTTTGTATCTGTAAAATTATAAAAACCTAATAATAAAGTTGATAAAATAAATCAAACTAGTCAAGCCAAGGTTTTCTATACAATAAGTAGTAATCTTTGATTGTCTGTTTGTTTGTTTGTTTGTTTGTTCGATCATTCATAACTCATAAACCCATGACTGACTTGTGTAAAAAGATTGGGGAATTCGGCAGATCTACAGGAATGTTGTCTAAGTTAACTTTTATAAGGTAAAATCCAGATAAAGCTGGGTTCCCAAGGTAGTTAAAATATGATTTTTACATGTAATTTACATGTAAAAACTGTGTTTTCTGCATGCAGTCCTTATCAGGGTAAGAAGCGTATTTTCAAAATAGGTGAAAAATCTATTGCGAGGTTTCTAGTATGCAATTAATAAAAAAAGACTAAAAAAACTGTTTAAACTAAGCTTATATACAATATACATTATTCATTCTTCATGCCACACAATACTTAAATATTCAACTAAATAGTAGTATATTATGTGCCTGTACACATATCATATACCTGGTCCGGTACAGTAGTATATTATGTACCTGGTCCTGTTCAGTAGTATATTATGTACCTGGTCCTGACACTAGTATATTATATACCTGGTCCTGTACACTAGGATATTATATACCTGGTCCTATACACTAGTATATTATATACCTGGTCCTGTACACTAGTATATTATATACCTGGTCCTGTACACTAGTATATTATTTACCTATACACTAGTATATTATGTACCTGGTCCTGTTCAGTAGTATATTATGTACCTGGTCATGACACTAGTATATTATATACCTGGTCCTGTACACTAGGATATTATATACCTGGTCCTGTACACTAGTATATTATATACCTGGTCCTGTACACTAGTATATTATATAACTGGTCCTGTACACTAGTATATTATTTAACTATACACTAGTATATTATGTACCTGAATACTAGTATATTATGTACCACTTCATTAGTATATTATGCAAGGGCGGTTTCAGTTTGAAGCAGAGAGTTAGCCTATATAGGGTAAATAATTTATTTAGTTATCTTAATAACATTTAAAAAAATGTTATTGATTGAACTTTATACATGAACATTATACATGCTTCTTAAATCATGCTAATTTTTATTGCAGGCTACTGCACGTAGTTTCTATGTTTTTTTTTAAAAAGTTAAAAATGAAAGTTTACCATAATAAGGCTGTTAGTAAAAAAGGAATTATTGTTAAAAAAAATTCAAGAACCCTCCCTTCTTCCAATCTACGATAATTTGGTTTTCTTGGGCCGCTTGAAATAAAGGCATTTAAAACTTTAAAACAATGTTGTCCTAAATTGAGGCAAGCCTCTTTGGGTGCATCGCCCTTCTTTCCAGCTTGACCAACCTGCCAGTGGTCATAGATGACCTATTCCAGGTCAAAAGACTGCGGAGTAAAATCAAGGGGGGGGGGTACACCCACCCCTAAATTCGCTCAGGGGGTATACTAGTATATTATGTACCTGTACACTAGTATATTATGTACCTGTACACTACTATATTATGTACCAGTATACTAGTATATTATGTACCTGTACACTAGTATATTATGTACCTGTGCATCTCCCTGCCACATACTGTCTAGTTCCCCTCTGCACCAGGCAACAAGGATTATAGGGATCAGGGTAAACGGAACCAAGTAAAGCAGAGCCTATTAATAAACAAGGATTCTAGTTTTAGAACAGTCTCATGATAAAAAAAATGTGCACATATAGATTATGTGATGAAGTACAGAACAGCCTAGCTAGAAGTAATGAATCAACTTAGGGGTAGGTGTTTCTGGATGGGGAAAGGAACAGAATGAGGAATAGAGAGATGAATGTAGCAACTAGACCCAGTGTGTAGCAGATGCAGCTCAATACCCAGTAGATCTTACACGGAGTACCAATCATCAGATCAAACCTAGAAAATATATATCAAGATCATGATCAGGATAATGACGAAGAACAAAAACAAGTTGAGGATGAAGATCAGGATTTGGATAAAGATCAAGTTTAGGATTTAGATAAGATAAACCTCATAATTAATCAAGATCGTTATCAGGATTAAAGATCAAGATAATGATCCGGATACAAATCAAGATCAGGGTCAAGATCTTAGTTTGGTCGGGAAACAGATCAAGATCAATAAAGGTAAAATTAAGGATAAGGATTAGGATCTGCTAAAACTTCTAGGAAAGACGTAACTTGTTTTTTTCCAACGGTAGACCTCATACAATTATAGAATAGTAAGACGAAATTTAAGTAATTCCTTATGTTGATTTAAAGCAAAAATGTGGCTTGAAATTCAACTTATTTTAGTGATATGAGTCACCGTCTATGTTTATTGTAAAGAGTACACGGTAAAACCCTTGTCTATCTATTCCTGAGTTGTGTGGACTGTGGACCCCCCCCCCCTTTATTTATCATTATTGATGTAATTATTACCCGTGGCAGAATGCTAGAAGAAGTCCAGGAACAAGAATATCTCCGAATCCAAGCAAACTAAACAAATAATTCTGAGGATACGATTTAAAAGCGTTGTCTCGAGTCTTAAATCTGTAAGACTCAGCTTCAACTTCAAAGTAAGACTCGACTTAAAGACAGGGGTGTATATTTTCCGAACTACCTCACCACTGGGAGGGAGGGGGAGGGGCTAATATGATTTTTGATAGTTTTTGGGGAAAAAATTAATAATTCGACATCAAAGCAATTATTTTCATAATTCAGCGAAAAAAACCCTAAAAAAATATTCAAAAAATGGGGGAGAATTTATATTTTTTGGCAAAATATACAAATGATATTGGATACACCCCTGCTTGTGAGATTTTTTCTTTAAAAATAATCATAAATAGTGGCATAGTGGCTTCTGGTTAAGCTAATTTTATTTTTCAACCAGCATTGTAAGCTTTACCTTGCCCCTGACTGTTACCTGTAAGTATAGGTATAGCAGGGATCATGATTAAGATGTGGAACTCGTAGAACCATGGGAAGCTGTTCGTCAGAAGAATGCCCTGTTGCAACCTTAAGTAATCAAATCATAAAATAAAAATTTAAAAGGTTTTCTTGTTTTTATCTAAAAATCTCAACAGTACACTTTAAACCCTAGTCAAAGCAAATCTGATAACCTTGTTATCTAAATGAAAATTGATATTTTTTTTGTGAATTTCCTTTCGAATTGATTTGCGGAATTAATCAGCACAAACACGTAAATTAACAGAATAAAAATGAACAAAGTCTTCCTCATTCTTCTTTAGATAAAAGTTTAAAGGGTAACGTTGTGAATCAAGTATGTAACTCTTAAAATAGAGTTCACTTTAAAATACATCGGGGTCATTCTTTACGAATTCAAACAGTTTTTGGAAATCATAGAAGTCAAAGAAAATTGTCTCGAGGCCGCAACTGCAGTAGGCTATAACTCAGTAACCAAAGGTCACAGGAGTCTAAGGATTTGATGTTTTCTTGAAATTCTTATAATATGCTAGCTGTGTGCAAATTCTGAAGCAAATCCATGACATTGATTTCCTATTTCCATGGGGTGGCTGACTTGATAAAGAATGACCAATCGACTTCCCCTTTCAGCCCAGTGAGGTACTTGTTGTCTACCTCGACCATGACACTCTTTCCGTCCTTCATGAAGAGAGGCGTGATGAAAACGAAGAAGATGTCGTAGAAGAACAGAGCGGAGAGCAGGCATGTACAGATCTTCAAGCTAGGCAGACGCAGTACCTGTACAGTGTAAAGTGTACGGTTATCTATAGCTCTCAGATTTTTCGTATCGTAACATCTCGACTTTTGGATGGCAAATGAAGGGCTGTAAGAAAAATTAGACAAATGTTTTCAGAAAAAGTATCAAAACAATTAAAAGCTCACAAGTTTGAATTTAACCCCTCCCCCTCCAATTCCATCCCAAAAGCTCTGTAAACTTCTATTTTAAAAACCTTCAGATAAAATCTTTTAAATACTTCATTCTTAAAATAATATCTGAACTATCTCATGATGGATAGTGATACTCTGGTTATTTCTAGTTCCTACCTTGAGCATGTTGATAGAGAACATTATACCAAGGAAATCCTAGAAAATATATCTTATTATTTTAATCAATCTTCAAAAAAAAAACACTGATAAAGAAAGGAACCTCAAACTCCAATTTTTTTATTTGAATATCTATGTAACCTGACGTAGTAAATGTTTGATATTACAGACAGTAGAATTGTAAATAATAGTTCCTTTGTCAACTGTTTGTAAGTTCAATAGATTGGCATGTCTTTCCCTTTTAAACCAATATCTGTAACAAAAATCCGCAATCACCGCAGTAAAAAAAAAACACTTAAAAATAATCAATTTAAAATAAAAGGATTACACGTGCATCCTCTATAAAAAGTTTGAATTATATCTACAGTCTCTTTGATTTATAAAAACAAACAAAATTTTAACCTGTAGAATCCAACTCCAGTCAGTTTTTCGGAATATAAACCAGACAATAGCTGTTGTCAGAGATATTAACAACAACAACAGCTGTCTTATCTAAACAGTATTAATATAAACAATAGCTGTTGACAGAGATATTAACAACAACAACAGCTGTCTTATCTAAACATTATTAATATTAAAAATAGCTGTTGACAGAGATATTAACAATAACAACAGCTGTCTTATCTAAACATTATTAATAATAGCTGTTGACAGGGATATTAACAACAACAACAGCTGTATTATCTAAACATTATTAATATAAACAATAGCTGTTGACAGGGATATTAACAACAGTTGTCTTATCTAAACATTATTAATATAAACAACAGCTATTCACAGGGATATTAACAACCGCAGTTTTCTAATCTAAACAGTAATAATATAAAAAACAGCTGTTGACATAGTCATCAACAACAACAACAGCAGTTGTATAATCTAACCGGTATTAATATAAACAATAGCTGTTGACAGAGATATTAACAACAACAACAGCTGTCTTATCTAAACATCATTAATATAAACAATAGCTGTTGACATAGTCATCAACAACAACAACAGCAGTTGTATAATCTAACCGGTATTAATATAAACAATAGCTGTTGACAGAGATATTAACAACAACAACAGCTGTCTTATCTAAACATCATTAATATAAACAATAGCTGTTGTCAGAGATATTAATAAAAATAACAGCTGTTGACATATTAACAACATCAACAGCTGTCTTATCTAAACATTATTAATATAAACAACAGCTGTTGACATAGACATCAACAACAACAACAACAGTTGTATAATCTAAACGTTATCAATATAAACAATAGCTGTTGACAGAGATATTAACAACAACAACAGCTGAATAATCTAAACAGTATTACTATAAATAACAGCTGTTAACAGAGACATCAACAATAACAACAGCAGTTGTCTAATCTAAACGATATTAATATAAACAACAGCCGTTGACAAAGATATTAACAATAAGAATTGTCTAATCTAAACAGTATTAATGTAAACAACAGCTGTTGATAGAGATAATAAGTAACAACAACAGCTGTCTAATCTAAACAGTATTAATATAAAAAATACTGTTGATAGAAATATTAACAACAACAACAACTGTCTAGTATAAACAGTATTAATATAAACAATAGCTGTTGACAGAGATATCAAAAATAACAACAGCTGTCTAATCTTAACAGTATTAATAAAAACAACAGCTGTTGATAGAGATATCAGCAACAAAAGCAGCAGTTGTCTTATAGCTTAACACTAAAATATATATGACAGCTGTTGATAGAGATGTTAACGCCAACAGCAGTTGTCTAATCTGAACAGTATTAATAAAAACAAAATCTGTTGATAGATCTCCTCCTTATAGACACTAAGTAAAATTAGTAGCGATCAAATCCAAGTTTAATTCGGAATCAGCTTGTACCCTCTTTTATTTTTTTGCTAACAATCTCTTTAAGATGTCACTTAAATGTGATGTTTGGTGGGACTGTTTGTGTCTGCTGACAGAAAATAATAGAAAAATAAGACTTTTCTAAAAAATCTTTAAAAACTACTGACCTCTAAATCTAATCTGCAGATGTAGAGGTTTATACGGGGTAACCTACACTCACATTACTCATTTATTTTCATAGAAAAAAAGTCATTTTTGAGATCAAGAAAAAGATAAACTTGTTAATTGGTCTCAATCCTTACAGTGCCCCCCCCCCCCCATGTATGAATGGACATTGGACACGGACTATTCTGGGTATAAAGGGCCAGTTAGAGCAGGGGTGGGACGGTGCTTCCTGCGACTGGCGGCGGTCGGGGGGTTCATAAGGGGGCCTCTTTTTCAGATTTCATTTCAAATTATTTCAAATTAGATACAAAGAATATAAAAATGAAAATATACTGGGAAATTACCAAAAATTGTGAACATCATATTTCTTTATATATATATAAACATATATTTTATTGTTTTTATGTCAAATTACTTTCTGATATTTAAAATATTGACGAGAATATTCCTGAGAACTGGAAGGGGAAGAGCATAAGTTGCCATAACAAGAGGTTCAAAGCAACTATACATTGCCAGACTACTGGCAATACAGAACATTGCCATTATCACATAAACTAAACAATAAACATTATTAAGGTTTATAAAGAAAAGAATAAAAATAATTATAGAAATAATAGCAATGATAATGATGATGTTAATAATAATAATAATAATAATAATAATAATGATAATGACAATTACAGTAACAGTGACAAAAACAATAACAGTGATAATTACATGATGGTAACAATTACAGTGACGCTTTCAATGACAAAAACGGTGACAAATTCTATGACAGTGACAAATACATAGACGCTGCTGACGCTGACGCTGACGCTGACACTGACACTGACACTGACACTGACACTGACACTGACACTGACAAAAATGACAACATCAAAAACAACAATTACTTCTCACCAAGTTGGTTGAAGAAGAAGTAGAGAAGAACCAGCATGGAGCACATGCAGAACACAAAGAACATGATGAGAAGTGGGGAGACACGAACTGAGATCTCCTCCTCCTCCCCTCCACCTCCATCCTGGGACTTTATTCCCTCCTCATCCCGCATCCTGGAGTTAACACCCTCTAACCCGGTCTCTTTCCTGTAATTATATCAGATGTTGATTTTAATTTGCAAAATTTTCTTTAATTGCATTGGTGCAAAAAAGGATTTAACATTTTTGATCCAAAATTTTCCCCCTTGAAGAGTTAAAGCTTAAAATAATACTCCACCGATATTTTGACTGGGGCTGTACTGAAAGCGTAATTTATAGTAACCCTCCATGCAAAGATGACAATGCCTTGTTCACAAAAAAGCTTTGTCTGAACAAGTTAAGAAATATCAGGAAACGATATTTTTAAATGCAAAGAAAACGACAATATCTTCCACATTATTGAACAGACGACGGTCTTAAGGGTACTGTTGGGAATCGTATAATAATTAAAAATACCTAATTCTAAGATTCTGTTTGGCATATCCAGACCAAAGGGAGCCAATGGTTACAGTGCTCACAGCCATCAGGAATATAACCAGGGTAGATAGATCAAAGTTTACATCATTACTAAACATCAAGAATATAACCAGGGTAGATGGATCAAAGTTTACATCATTACTAAACATCAAGAATATAACCAGAGTAGATAGATCAAAGTTTACATAATTACTAAATATCAAGAATATAACCAGTAGATAGATCAAAGTTTACATCATTACTAAACATCAATAATATAACTAGGGTAGAATAGATAGATCAAAATTTGCATCATTATTAAATCAAAACTATTGGGGAAAAGGAGAAAAATACCATGATAAATTACCATTTCAACAATAAATGTACTGAACATATATTTTGTTAGGTCCAACTAGCGATTTTTTAATCTATTATTTCCCAAAAATCTTTTAATTTTTTTTTGTGAAATTCTTAATTTTTCCGATTTCCCAAAAATCTTTTATTTTTTTCGAAGTACTTAATTTTTCCGATTTCCAAATAATCTTTAAATTTTTTTTTGCGAAGTTCTTAGAATATTTTGGTGCAGGTATAATCTAGGGCCATCAGCTAGGTTCCAAAATCGACCCACCCTGATAAAAAAGGGGGTGTAAAAACTGAACTATGTGTACCTGAACATATAAAACTGAGCATCTGGATAATTCTTCTGCATTGTTAATATCTTCTCCCTGGCAGTTTTCTCGACTAAGGATCCGAAGGGAACTGATATATTATAGAGGGAAGCGTTAAACTTTCGACCATAGTTGCCTTCAGAGAACATTCCCAGAACCTTTAAATTAATTAAACAATCGGGCATCCAATTAATATTTAAATTAATCAATCAAAAACCATCTCTTCAATCAAAAAATAAATAAAATTAAAACTTTTAAACCATCAATCAATTATTCCCTACACTAAATTAAACTAGCTGTATTTAGAAAATAAATGCTAAACTTTTCTTTGCTTCTACCTTATATTCTTGAATCCGTTTAACTTTCTCGGCCAATGTACAATTGCCAATCGTCAGGTTGGACGAAAATATCGGGAAAGATCCTTCCAGGCCGAGGCCCTGCAGATCATCTCCATTGTCGCATACATTTGTTCCGTTTAAATCCTGATATATTGTCAAGATAATTATAATTTTTAAATTTTAAAGGAAACTCAGCACAGTTCCTAAATTAGAATTTTTTTTCGCGATTTCTGACGAATACCGTTGACTTCTTTATAGGCTCTTTTATATATCAAATTATATATTTATATATTTAGCCACAAACTATACATGTAAAAATGGATATTTATAATTAACATTAGTTGAAATTACATTTTAAGGCAGGGAGACGGAACTAGCCGAAACTGTTTATATATATAACTTAGGGATATCAGTAAAAAGTTAACAATTAAGCCTCCCAACCCACATTTTGTACAGAAATCATTATTTCTTATTTCTAAGACTGTGTTCAATCTTTAAACTTATTCCCCCAAGTTATGAGAGGTTCAAAAAGCAAGGAAGGCAAGTCTTTATAAAGGCTGAGAAATGGGAATGAGGGGGGGGGGAAATCATTACACCAAAGAGAGGAGAAATTATCTCAAAAGCAGGGGTTGAGGGGGGGGGGTTAAAAATCAATCCCAATAAAGAACAGAAGTAATCTTACCAAGATACTTGATAGCTGAAACTTCTCCGCTAAAGATATATTCTCTGGTATCTGAACTAGATCAGGATAGTAGAGAAGACAGAAGGATTGAGAAGGAATATTCTCCTGGTTGGGTTCAACCACTAGCAGACCATACTCACCAACTACACCCTAAACACCCGCATGTTAAACCAAAGTATAGGAGTTGTCGTATATTTCCCCCTCCCCTAACTTCATAGGCATTTTTAATTAAATCTTAAAACAATTAAATCAGCATATTTTTAAACTGTTTAGCGACTTATACTTTAGATTGTTGCTTTGCACTATCTATATATATAAACTTGTAATCTCTGTTTGTCTGTCTGTCTGTTTGTTTGTCCGGTCACCCCTGGATCGATTTGACTCAAATTTAGATCGGGGAACTCGAAAGGCCCACGGGGATATTCTTAGCTTAGTTTTTAGATTCTAAGTAAAGTAAGTAGACTTAAAAAGCGAAATTTCAGTTTCCCGGTAAAATCGTTCATCGTTGAACAAAGCTCTGGAGTTTCCTTTTTGGGGTTTAACATTTAGTAGATATTGATTTAAGAGATTCGAAAAAAAGAAGAATCTGAAGAAACTAAACAAAAAATATTTCAAAACAAAAATATTAATATCCACTAAACTGCTTAACCCCATTCGTAAAACCTGGGTTTTAAAACTGGTTTTCATAACGGTACCCTGGCTTAAGTTTTGAGCTCTGGTTTCCCAAGCTAGTACAGAATTTGGGGTCTGTCCTAGTGAACGATTTTTGGACCCCCTCCCCCTCGCCTCCCNTCGTTCTCTAGGAATATACCAGAATTTGATTAAACTAGACTTTAAGCAGTTTAAGCAGTCCATGTAATTATTAGCTTCAAGACAACAGCTTGTGTAATTAACATTTAACTTAATGAACAAAAATGATTTTACTTGCCTGAGAGACTTGCAGAACACTGTAGAATGAAGAGATTAAAAAGAAGTCTTTCCAACGCATTGTAGTCCTAAAAAGTCTGAAACTTATAGATCTAAATTTAAAGTAAAAAACGAAATATTTATTCTAACGACCGAGTATACACAGAGTATACGCAACCGCAATTAACTTTCCTTGCAGTATAGTCCTTTCTACTAATGATAAAAACTTTGACATTATCACAATTTATTTACATTTTGCTTAATAGCGCAATTATTTTAAAATGCCCCGGTCAATTTTTATAAATTTGCTTTTTCCTAACAGAACTACTTATCAACTAAACTATTTGACATAAAGCATATTTTTTATTTGAAAACACTCATATGAACTTAGGTTGTGTGAAATTAGGAAAATTGGCCTAATTGGTTCATCTGAGATTTTTTTTCAAGTAAACATGACAGTTGGTGAATAGTTTAGAATGTCTTTTTCGAGAATTTGTTAAGTTGTTTGATACCAAACATCAATGAAGATATTATATGGGAGTCATTTTATATTAAACTTGATTTCAAAGTAAAAGATATTGAAGCAAACGATTTTTTGACAAAAAATAACGATTTATTAAATGTCATGTTTCGTGGGACACCCTGTATATATATATGTTTGTATAAAAATTTTGTAGTTCGGTTGATGAACCTTCAAATATCGTCATCCTTCTGATTTTAAATTCCTTACGCGGCAATTTTAAACCTATTGCGCTAGTTTAGGGGCAAATGTGTAAAGAGAGTGACGAGCGCAGGATTTTTTATTAATTAAGCTATTATCAATGTTTCAACCTATTAAATCAATCGGCATGAAATAATTTCTATTAAAAGTTAATGAATATAATGAATTTATTTTTAATAATTCATTTTGCAAAGTATTTATTTTGTTTCTTGAGATAAATTCAAACTATTTTGTCATCTTACTCTTGTACTATGATTCTAAAGCTTTTTTTTTTGGGATGGCCTCAGCACTTGTGCCCCCTAGCTTGTCGCGGCACTCGGCCCATAGCCAGTCCTAGCCGTAGTGCTCGGCCCACCTAGCCAGTCATGTCCCCTACCGCAGCGATCGGCCCCCTAGCCCGTCCTAGTCGCGGCGATCGGCCCAGAAATAGTCTTAACCTAACCCTAACCCCCAATTAAAATAAATTTTCAAATTCCACTAACACATTTGCCCCCAATTATTAAAAAATGCCTCTTATTAAAAAACATTTTCAAATTCCATTAACACATTTGCCCCCAATTTAAAAAAATGCCCCCAATTAATTAAAAATGCCCCCAATTTTTTTTTAAATTATCATTTAATAAAAATTTGCCCCCTTTTCTTTGAAATTTGTCAATCGCAAATGGGATTGAAAAAGGAATTATATGGACCCCTGATCTACGATACTTCATTGATTGAAAAATTGAAGGTTTATAATCGTTTATCCATGGTTGTATAAAAGAGAGAAAAAGAGAGAATAATTATATTTCGTCAGTGTTGCCACAGTTCGTCTAGCAGCCCGTTAAAAAATCAAGCAATAAATGATTTTGCTAAAATTTCTAATTGTAAAGTTGTGATCTCTGTTTGTTTGTTTGGTTGTCTGATCATAATTTATGAAATCGTCGACCGATTTGCCTCAAATTTAAATGGAGAACTTGGTACAACTACGGGAATGTTCTTTGCTTGGATTTGAGATTCTGAGTTGGGTGGGTCCACTTTAAAGAGAAAAGTAGATAACATTTTTATTTATGACTAAGCGCGGGTAAACGGCTGGAGTAACGTTGAATTCCTTTGACAAAGTTGGGTTCTCAAGCTAGTTATTTATACTATCCTTGCCAACAGTGCCCCATTTAAATTTAATCCGGATCCGGTCTGTAAAAACCTGGATCCGGAAAGGATTCACTATACTTTATTATTGTGGATCCGGTTTCTCAATCACCGATTGCAACTATTGTATCTTAGATATCTAGGTTCTCCCCGTGAGCGTGGTGCAGGAGGAGGAGGTGTAGTACGGCAGAGGAAAGCTACTTCCGGTTCCAAGGCTCCGGCCGGAAGTACCGGAGGGAGGGCCGGAGGAACCTCCAGCGGAGGAATGTGGAGGTTCTATACTGACGATTCTCCAGGAGTCAAAGTAAGTACTGTAAGTTACGGGAGTATATCTTTATATACTTTGTTTGACTGTCCTTTTGTATAAAATATATGTTAAAACGGCTGAACTGATGGTTTGTTGTTAATTTATGTACGAAGAGAAGATGCTCACAGATAGAGCCACAGTTAAAGATTGAAAAAGTAGATGGGCGCAAAGCGACCAAAAGCCTAGTATTCAATACTCTATTAACGAGTAAGGATGAACTCCTGTTGATGACAAAGTTTTTGGCGAATTATATTAAGAATGACGTAATTCTAGTAAGAAAAAATAGATTCGGGATTTGTTTAAAAACAGTCGTAATGGGATGATTAAATTCAGAACTGAGATTTTTTTCTGCTTTGATGAATAAAATTAAATGACTGTATCAAGATGAGGGTGGTCGAACCAAACTAGGACCATGTTCATATTTTACTGAAACGTACAGAACTGCTTTTTAATTTTAAAAAATATTTCATAACTATAATTCATAACTAATTCGTCGCTTTCAACCACTTTTTATCGCTAATTTACAACGCCTGAACTCCAAATATAATACTGAAACTTATAATAGTAAGCGATTCAGTTCTTAATCCAACAAAAATTATACGATAGATATTTATAATCTCTCATTAGACGAAAGTAACTTTTTTTGGCCTCTGCACTTTAAGAGGTATTTAAAAGGAATAAATTTAGTTTGTAGGTCAACATAAGATCGACTATCTGAAAGTTCCGACATAAAGTTGAGAATAAATTATTTTTTTTTTGTTCAGGTTGGACCAGTTCCAGTTCTAGTGATGTCTCTTCTGTTCATTGCATGTGTGTTCATGCTACACATCTGGGGCAAATACAACAGGGCCTAGATCTTCGTTACGTCCGGACATTAACCGCGTCCGTACACTGTTAATGTCCGGACGATGTTTGTATCTGTACACTGTTTAAGCCTGAACAAAGATTTTTTTACAATTGCTATTTTTTTTGCTATACTTTTCTACATCATTATACATTGCTAACTAGTTTATTTATTAACCTATTTTGTTTATATAAAAATGTCGAAAATGTATAAAAAAAAATTGTGGATAGTTTTTGTTCGATAAGTTTGTTATTTTCTTGGCAATTTTAATTTTCGAATTTAGAAATTTTTTCTTGTTTACTGATTTTACAGAGATCATTGCCCATTAAAAGCATTTAATTGTTTTATCTTTTGTTTTCAGAGTTTAAAAATTAAGAATGGTGAAGCTGGTAGGAGTCTTCCAGGTAATTCAACAAACAAAGTCAAGAATACATTTTTTTTCCAAACTTACTTACTTACTTGTTCACTTGTAGAGTAATCTGCAGAGGGCCTCTTGGTCCATAGCGCAGATGTCAGTTTATTCCTCACGGAATCAGAGCTCCAAAAGTAGTCTCGCCCACACTGATCCTGATGGCATAAATAGGGTTACAGATTAATGTTTTCCAGTCTTGTCTTGAATATTTTTATTCTTCTGGAATCTTTTATATCTGTAGGTAGATTGTTCCAGAGATTTACTACTCTATTAGAGAAGAAATTTTTTCTAATATCTGTTCTTGATCTAGTGGCAACAAGGTTCATACTGTAGGCAGTGTTTCTGGTCAGTCTATTAGCACTGTCTCCAACTGTTGTAAACAAAATTGAGGCATCTACACGATCATGACCATTCAAAATCTTAAAAGTTTGTACAAGGTCAAAATTTTTTCGACGATCAGCAAGTGAGGTCAAATTCAGCTCAGATAGTTTTTCTTCATAAGTTTTACCAAGACCAACAATGAAATTAACTACTTTTTTCTGGACTCGTTCTAGGATTTCAATATCTTGTATTAACCAGGGTGACCAGGCCGGGATGGCAAATTCTAAATGGCAGCGAACAAACTGTTTGTACAATAGAAGGAACACTTTCCTGTCCCTGTACATGAAGGTTCTTGTTATTTGTTTCAGTATGGCAAATGCCCTGTTAGCAGCCTGAGTACATTGTAAAGAGGGTTTGAGGCTATTACTCATTAAGACTCCAATATCTCTCTTTGTTTATAGATATGAGATCAGTTCCATTCATATTATAAATGTGATGACTGATGGTTCGTCCCAAATGGAGAACTTTACATTTTGCTGTATTAAATTTCATGCACCAAGTCTCTGCCCAAACTAGTAGTTCATTAATAGTTTGTTGCAAATTTTCACAATCCCCTACTCCAGATGCAACATTTCTTAATATAGTATCATCAGCGAATTTTAACATGATTGAGATGTTACGAGTAAAGTTGTCAATGTCGTTTATAAAAATCACAAACAGTAAGGGACCCAGGACCGATCCTTGTGGGACACCACTGATAACCTTACTCCAATTAGAGCATGTCCCATTTAGGACTGTTCTTTGTTTTCTGTCCTTGAGCCAAGATTCAGTCCATCTGAGCAAATTGCCGCGGATTCCAAGTGATTCCATTTTGGCGAGGAGACGTTTGTGTGGAACCTTATCAAAAGCTTTACTGAAATCCAGGAAGACGACATCTACAGGATAACTGTTGTCAAATAAATCAGTTATTTTCTCCAAAAATTCCAGCAAATTAGTGGCACAGGATTTATTCGGCATGAAACCATGTTGGGAGGGATTGATTAGTTGATGTCGGAGAAGATAATCAATGATTTCATCTTTCATAATTGATTCCATGATTTTGCATGGTATTGAAAATTGGCGTTACATTGGCATCCCGCCAGTCTTGCGGGACAATACCAGACTCCAAAGATTTAGAAAATATGATAGACAGGGGGCTAACTAGGCTATCGACATGGTTTTGAAGAAATCTGGACGATATATTATCTGGACCCGAGCTTGAGCTGCATTTAAGTTTCATGATTTTCTTTTTAATAGACTCTAGATCAAAATGCACTTCAGTTACACTAAACTGTTGGGTCAATGGGGGACAATGAGGGACATTGGACTGATCTTCTACTGTAAAAACTGTACTAAAAGTATTGTTTAGGATAGACGCCATACCTAAGTTGTCGCTTACCAACTCATTTCCCACTTTTAAAGGACCAATATTGACTTTAGATGCGGTTTTACTCTTTATATAGGAGTTGAAAGGTCGTTTATTCCCGTTCTTAGCAATGTTCTGCTCAAATTTTCGTTTTGCTGATCTAACGGATTTTTTGCAGGCCTTTTCAGTTTTTTTACATTGGTCAAAGTGAGCTTCTGTTCGGTCAGCTTGGTACAGATTATAGTGACGTTGCTTCAGGCTCGTACACAGGATTTTAGCCAGGGGGGGGGGGAAGATTTCGCGCGAAGCGCGGAAATTTTGCCCCCCCCCTGGNCCCTCCCCTCCAATTTGCTCCTCTTCCTCTCCAATTTTCTCTCTCTCCCCAGTGATTTTCTCCTTCTCCTCCATGTATTCTTTTCCTTTTGATGAGCCTTCTCCTTCCCCTTGGGCCAACCAGCACCCATTCCCAGTTTAAAGATTCATCATGAGTCAGTTCACTGTTTAGTTTGTCAACTTCCTTACGTTGTTCTTCTTCTTCCTTTCTCTGTTGAGGGGTGAGGTCAGGTATAATACTTACTCGTTCAAACTTTGAATTTGCAAGTTTCCTTGTATTTGATAATATCCGTTTCTTGATCGATTCATCCATTAAGCTTAGAATAACAGGACGAGGACGACCTGATTCAGGGATTTCTCCGGGTCTGTAGATGAACTTTATCTCCTCCCTTCTCACGGGGCAGCCTATAAACTGGAAAAGTTCCATTGCTCGACTTGCATCGTGTTCTCGTCTGTCTCCGCCTCTCATAGAACCGGAAGCTTCCGGAATTTGGTGAATTACCAAATTTTCTCTTCTATTCTCGCGTTCTCTCAGCTCCTTATACACCGCAGCATTATTATCTTTGTCATTTTTGAGCAAACCTAACTGTTTTTCGAAACTGTCCATCCGAGTTTTCTGTGTATCCTGTTCTTCCTGGAGAGAATCCATCCTTGTAGCCATTTCTTTTCTCATTTGTTCCTGAGAGTTCTGAAGATGTCTGATTTCCTTCTTAATTTTTCCTGCGACTGCATGGCAGGGTTCACAGGTCCAGTAGGTAGTACTGTTGGATAGGAGTATATCCAGATGGGCTTTAGATATATTTCCGCATTTAGGATGTACCCATTTCTCGCAGAAACTGCACTCAACTGAGCCAGTTTTCCCGTTAATCTCGATATCGCAGACCAGGCAGGGATATTTTTTCGGAGCCATATCTTGGATATTTACTGACCACAGTGATCAGAATTGGATAGCAAGATTAATAATTAAACAAATATAAAAACCCCTACGAAACTAGCAAGTGTTTCAGCGGGGACTCCTCGCGGAGTTTACAATTGAATGAGTACACAGGGTTAAAATACTGAGGGGGCTTTCTGTACTAATTCTTTTTTTTTTCTTTTTTTCTATCTTTATTATTTTCTATATCTTTTCACTTTAATATTTTTTTTAAAAGGATATTTTTCTTTTCTTTGTTTTTTTTTCTATTTTTTTCTATTTTTTAAGCCTTCTTTTAGTGTACAATTTATTTGTCACTTGCTCAGTTTAAAATTGATCTGGCTGAGTAAAGCTATCCGGAGATAAAAACACCCAGACAGACCACTCGGTAAAAAGTTATCCGGAGATAAAAGTTCACCGAATACTATGCATGGAAAAGTTATATTAATGAAGTCCGGTTCAACTATTTACTCTGAGGGTGTACCATTAAGACAAATTTAGATAGGAGAAATTTGCAAGGGTTAATTATTCTCTATTAAGTTTTGGTACACCCTGTCCTGAATCTGAGGGTGTCTCACAAATCCCCGATACAAAAGTCAGGGCAGCAATCTGGTACTAGTCGTCTAGGAAACTCGGAACTAAGGACGGAGAATCTACTCGGATCTCCGCCACACTTCGAACCTAGACAGAGATCAGCAGTATCTCGGCAAAATAAGTAAATCGGTTTTAAAGTTACTGTAAGTGTCTATATATCACTTCTCAAGAAGTCAGCAATAAAAGATTCCTAAGTGTCTATATGTCACTTCTAAGAAACCGAAATAAAAAGATTTAAAAGTGTCTATATGTCACTTTGCTAAGAAGTCGACAATAAAAAGTTAAAAGTGTCTATGTCACTATTCTAAAATAAAATAATCAGCAATAATCAGCAATAATTGCTGTCACTGTTCACAAGTGTTTGTCTATATGATATCAGCCATTTTAAACATTTTCCGCCATTTTACACACCATCCGACATTTTACACTATAGTCTGTTTAACTAGATCACAGTGTCTAATTCATCACTAGATTTACTCAGTATTTAATTTGAGGGAGGTCTGAGAACTCCTTACAAAACTAGGCTTATAAGTTCCAAAATTCAAAAAAGTTCAGGACGCACAACACAGCTAACAAGTGCTTGATTCACTTCCACCCAAAAAAAAGCTAGAACCGGTGCACGCTGGCACCCTGGGCTGCCATTCTTTCTGAAACCTCTTTTAGAAGTGAATCAAGCGTTAAACTAGCTTGGTCGTTTTAATGTTAGACTTTATGGTTAATGTGAATCTGAAGGAAAAGTCTGAATAAAAAATGTATTTTAAGGCTATTGGAGAAGAAATATCCCGTTTACAGTATGCTATAGAACTCTTCACTGCTGCTGCTACTAGATGTGGAAAACCTAATCTAGGTATTTTTAGCGATGCCATTGAAAGAGTTTCATGCTCTAAACCCTTTTCTTAGGTATTATGGGGAAGTTATCTTTTTATATCGTGAAGAAAGTTTCATTTTGTCTAGTTTATGTCAAGACAACTCAAAATAGGAACTTACTTATTTTCAGATAAAAATATTAATTCTTTGAGAAAGGGAGGGGAGAACAAGGAGGGGAGGGAACGGAGCGGGACGGAAGCGGACAGGACGGGACGGGAGGGGGGTAAATGTTTTAAACTTGGGAGGATCGTGGCACATTATTTTTTAAATAACTTAATGAACTCCATCAATGAGAGTAATAATAACAATAATAATAATACTGTTGTTATTAAGGTGGTTGTGCAGACTGGAATAGACGAGCAGAGCGAGCTCTAACTGAAGCTAAGAAGGATAATGATTTTATCTATCATGAGAGAATTCCAGATGTGAAACAGCTCACGGCTATTGGTAAGATGAAGAGGACACAGTTTTTGAGGGACTTATAGTGTAATTTCATGTGACCTTCCATACCTAGATGGCAATGTCCGATGCACAACGGTAACATTAAAAGGTGTTTTTTTTTATCAAGTTTGGATTAGATTTCAATGGTCATAATTTTGAAACTAATACTTTTCAATTTGAGTTTCTCTACCCAAATGATTTCATTTCTACTGCAGGAAAATATATAGGAATTTTTGGAATTAAACACGTTTAAACAAAGAATATTTACAATATTTACCATAGTATTGATCAGATAAAGGTTTTAAGAGCACCCTTGTAAATCAGGCATTGCCATCTACTGCATAAGAGTGACTTGAAATTATTGCTCACACTGTGCACAGCCTCTATAATATATTAATACAAAATCGTTTCCTGAAATGGTGATACAATACAGTATACGGTACTTTAATACAATACAGAGGTTGACATTTATTTCAATATAGTATACGGTACTTTAATACAATACAGAGGTTGACATATATTTCAATACAGTATACGGTACTTTAATGCTACATAATATAGAGTGGACACTGGTACTGAAATTGTACTATAATGATGTAAGTTGTAATCTTTGTTGCTTTGTTTGTTTGTCCGATCATCACTTTGGAACCGATTTGCCGATTTGCCTCAAATATTGATTTGGGAAGTTGGGAGAGCCACGGTAATGTCCTTAGCCTTGTTTTGAGATTCTAAGTTGAGTAAATCGGCTTTTAAAGTGAAAAATGGCTGAAATCGTAACTTATGACCAAGTGCGAGTAAACGGCGGGAGTAACTATAAGTAACCTGGGCAACGCTAGGTTCCCAAGCTTGTTGGTAATGGTATAATGCTGACCACTGCATCTAGGTCAGGCACTGCACCTGTATTGATATATATGCAGACCACTGTATCTAGGTCGAGCACCTGTATTGATATATATACTGACCACTGTATCTAGGTCGAGCACCTGTATTTATATGTATGCTGACCACTGTATCTAGGTCGAGCACCTGTTGTTAAACCTACTCCTGTTCCTGAACGGTTTTCCCCGGCAGATCCAGACCTTTTCGCTAAACTAATGCCGGTCCATATCCATCAGGTATAAATGTTTAAAAAATGTTTTTAAAAGTCTTCAAAAAAATCTTTTTATGTCATTCGACTAATATACGACTGTTGAAAGTTATTTTTGTGACTCTTTGCTATGTCTGATTCAGAACATTGTTCTTAAAACCTGATGGAATATGAATGAGACATCCTTGTTTTAGCTGAAAATTATTTATTTCAATCGTGATTGCTCAATATAATATTAAGCTTTAATTTTATGTGACAGAGAAATGAAAGGAAATTGTCAGAATTGAACACTGTTTCTGAAATACTAAACTAGTTCTTTCATTGTTGTTCTGACGAAGATCTATATTACACTGTTAAATCAGACATGCCATTCTACAATGTTGTTAATCAGACATACCATTCTTCAATGTTGTTAATCAGGCATGCCATTATACAATGTTGTTAATCAGACATGCCATTCTACAATGTTGTTAATCAACCATGCCATTCTACAATGTTGTTAATCAGACATGCCATTCTACAATGTTGTTAATCAAACATACCATTCTACAAAGTTGTTAATCAAACATTCTATTTTACAATGTTGTTAATCAGACATACCATTCTACAAACATGGAGTCATTGGAAGTTACCTGGACAGTCACTAAATGATTAAAATTTTAGGCAATGGCTGCGTTTGATGTACGTCGTCAGGAGTTGGTTGGAAAGGAGGTTAACCGGTTGAAGGAAGGAACTAACCTCCTCAACGAGCTTCTGTCCTCGATGAACCTCCCCGCCGCTCTGGAGGATACAACCGGCGGGGGAGTACCCGCCAGTATTCAGGAGAAATCTGCGGCAGTTATTCAGGTATTTACAATTTTCTTGAAAAATGTATTTTTTGATCATAGTAAATTAGAAATACAAAAAAGGTTTTTGTTTTCCTAATTTACGGAAGAGAAATAATTTCTAGGACAAAAAAATGATATTTGGGCATAAAGTGACAAAAAGATGAGAAAAACTTCGAAGGGGGGGGAGTGTTTCGCTCCGGGGAGAGGGGGCCATGATTTTTCAAAAAAATATATATGATCCTGAGATGCGGTTAATTCAAAATATTATATTTGAGAACAATTTTCTTGATAATAATTTATTAGGCTGGTGGTGTAGAGCTGCTGGAGAAACTGATGAAGGAGCTGCCGGAGATGCTCCAGAGGAACACGGACCTGCTCCAGGAGTCCCAGAGACTGCTCCGGGAGGAGAAGGAGAGCGATGATAAACTCCGGGAACAATATAAGGTTATAATAAATAGTAATAAATAGATTTTTTGAAAATATTTTTTGAACATTTAAAAAAGTAATTTTTTGTTTACAGGATAAATGGAACAGAACCCCGTCTGAGAAACTGACCGTAACTTTTACAACAAACGCAAACAAATACTCATCTATAATAACAACAGCACAGCAGGTCGAGCTGGGCCCGAATTTAATTAATTTAATGAATTTAAACTTCTTCGCTGAATTACCAATTGCAGTTTCAAATTTTAACCACCGGTTCAAAGTTGAAGATTATGGAAAAAAATTTGAATCGGGGATTCAAATTTGAAGTTCAGCGACCCAGAAAATTCAGTAAATTCGGAAATTTGAATTTTTAAATCAAACATTTGTTTTTCTGAAGCTTTTGGAAGAAAATATGAACTTTTTAGTGTACTCTAAAAGTTGTTGAAGCAATATTTAGTTTACAGTCGCTTCACAATTTGACCGTCTAATCATGCAGTAAAATTTATATTTAAAAAATGGTGTTAAATTACACTTTGATTAACTTTGATTAACTTTGATTCTATAGGCGGATGCAGTGGTTAAAGAGAAATTCAATGCCCACTTGTCGGGAATAAGGCAAGTTTAGATATTTTGTAAATATTACATAAATCAAATCAAATTAAATCATATATTTTTCTGCAGTAAACATTATAACAAAATTAACAATATTTAAAATAAAAAAATATAATTAAAATCACTGCAGTGTCAGATATCTTCAAGCTGGTTTCACAGAGCCCCCCTGTTGTCCTATTATTATCAAATTATATTGTTAATATTAAAACAAATTAAAGACGCACAAAAATACACATAATTACATTATATATTAATGGCGCGGTTAATTAATTTAGAAAATTAAAGATTTTACAATTTCATGAATTAAAAAGAAATTATAAATTTAAAAAAGAATGTAGAAGTTGGTTGGTCTTGGCATCAATCATATTTCAATAGATACGATTTTAAAACTATTGATATTATTATTTAATATGGAACCAAGATCAATTAACGTAATAACGTAAAGTCAAGTTTTAAAAGCGTAATATCAAGATAATTAAGCATTAAATCAAGAGTTTAAAACGTTTTCTTGAGATTAGTAAACGTTAAATCAATATTTGAAAATGTGTCATCGAGATTTGTAAACGTTAAATCAAAATTAGTAAGCATAATATCTAGATTATTAAACGTTAAATTAAGGTTAGTAAAGATTAGATCAGGATGGGTAAACGTTGAATCAAAAAAGTTAGTAAAATTAAGATTAGGAAATGGTTGAATCAATAAGTGAAAACGTTTTACTAAGATCAGTAAGATTATTAAACGTTATATCAAGATTAGTAAACGTTAAATCAAAATTAGTAAGCATAATGCCAAGATTATTAAACGTTAAATTAAGGTTAGTAAAAGATAGATCAAGATAAGTAAATGTTGAATCAAAAAAGTTAGTAAAATCAAGATTAGGAAACGGTTGAATCAATAACTGAAAACGTTTTATTAAGATCAGTAAGATTATTAAACGTTATATCAAGATTAGTAAATGTTAAATCAAAATTTGTAAGCGTTAGATAATTATTTGAAAGTGTAATATCAAGAAAACTAAAGGCTAAATCAAGCTTTGTAAGCGTTAAATCAAGTTAAGTAAGCGTTAAATCAAGTTTAGTAAACGTTACATTAAGATTATTAAACGTAATATCAAGATAATTACACGTTAAATCAAGGTTAGTAAATTTGTAAACGTTAATCATGAATTTAAAACGTTTATCAAAATAAGTAAACGTAAAAACAAGATTCGTAAATGTTGAATCAAGAATTGAAAACATTAAATCAAGAGTTTAAATCGTTTTATCAAGACCAGTAAATGTTAAACCAAGATTCGTAAACATTTATTCATGAATTGAAAACGTTTTATCAAGATTAGTAAACGTCGAATCAAGACTTGAAAACTTTGAATCTAGAATTGAAAACATCGAATCTAGAATTTAAAAGGTTAATCAAGAATTGAAAAAGTTAAATCAAGAGTTTAAAACGTTTTATCAAGATCAGTAAATGTTAAGCAAAGATTCTTACACGCAAACGTTAAATCATGAACCGGAAACGTTTTATCAAGATTAGTAAACATTAAACCAAGATTTGTAAACGTCGAATCAGTGCTTAGGATCCGCAAGATTTTGGCTTTCTGGATCCGGATCCGGATTCAAGGGGTATAATATCAACCAAAAACTGCAAAAAAAAAAACCTTTTGTACTCCTAAAACCCAAATCTGAACTTTTGAAAAAATAAGAGATTATAAAAATTTCCTCATTTCTGAATAGTGCATAAAGTTTTAGGATAAAAATAAGCGAAAAAAAAATAAAACAAAAATTTTTAAAATTATTTTTTGTAAATAAAAATTCAGTAAATCTTAAAGAAATGATCGGGATCCGGATCCATTTTTTTCTAGTGCGGATCCAGTATCCGGATCCGGATCCTCATCAAAATCAAATCAAATAGATTCCAAGCACTGCGTTGAATCAACAATTGTAAACGTTTATCAAGATTATTAAACGTTAAATCAAGATTAGCAAACATTACTTCAAGATAAGTAAACGTTAAATTAAGATCAGTAAACGTTAAATCAGCATCGGAAAACGTTTTTTCAAGGTCAGTAAACGTCTAAACAACCTTCCTTATATCAGAGGTGAATGGTGATAAGCGTTAGTAAACGTTATATCAGTTAACGTAAAGTGATTTTTTTGAAGGTTTTTGTACTTTTAGTATTTTCAGGCAATTCATCTTAAGACACATTTTCTTGTTGTGTTTAAATTTTTGTTCAATAGAGTTGAAAAGAGGGAACAACAAAAACGTTTAACTTTAGAAAATGAAGGTCATTTGAAATAACATGTAAATATTCCTCATGTTTAGAAGTTTGGCAGGAGGGGAAGCAGCGATGAACTCTTCTATTCCTCAGGGAGCAGCTGGTGCAGGAGGGTCAGCAGCCGGCAGGTCAATCTATTAGATATCATTATTATAATTATTACCATCATTACTATTTCTTTTATTCGTATTATTATGCTCATGGCCGTATCATTTTTGAAATTATTATTGTACTATTTTTGTTGTTATTTCTTATTTCGCCGTTATTTTGTTATAGTTAAAGTGCTATCCTTGTCATTGTTGTTATTCTCGTAGCCGTTGTTGTGTTTGCCAGTATTGAATAAATGATGCTCTATTGTTGCTACTTTTGTCATTGATATTGCTGCTGCTGCAATCATTATTATTTTTTTAATTCTTTTAATTTTCATCTCTTCAGATTGAAAAGTTTGATGGAGTCTGTTGAAACCTTGAAAGCTGAACGAGCTGTAATTGATTCAGAACTGAGGAACACTACAGTAGATATGAAGGTTATTAATATTAAACGAACTGTAACCAACCACTGAAAAGGGACTGTGAGCGTAATTTCAATTGACCCTACCTGTAAAGATTTACAAGTGTACCCTTGAAATCCTTATCAGATCAATAATGTGGAAGATACAGTTGTTTTTTTGACTGGAAAAGTGAAACCTATATTATTTCTCCATTGCTTCTTATACACAAGGAAAGTCACTTTCTAAGAGAACCTGCAAATTAAATAAAGAGATCAAAGAAACTAAAACATGGATATTTAATTCAGACTCATCCGACAAAGGTTTTAAGGGTACCGTTGTACATCGGGCATCGCCATCTTTGCACTTGGGGTCTCTTGCAATTAAGCTTACAGTCCATTTAAAAAAATGGCATGCCTGATTCACAACGGTACCATTATCAGAGTATTGATGTGGAAAATATCGTCGTTTTTCAAGCTATTGTTGTTTCTGAAGCAGAAATGCCCAAGTCATCTTATATAAAAACCAACTTAAAAGTTTCGCTAGATCTAAATATCTTCTGTGGACACTTAATATCTGCGTTTTCCGCTCTCTTGAGAGTTAACTGAGTAATGAGAATTTCCAGGCTTTGGATTGGCTGTTCGGGACTCTTCATACACCACTTAGGTTAAATTCGAGAAACTTCCGGAAACAAAAAGAGAAGATCAACAATTGATCTGGATATCCACTGTTCTAAAGTTTTCAACACTGATAGGATTTTTTATTATTTGCTAATATTTGACATTATTTGATCTGATCTAATTTAATTGGGTGTGACTGGAAATTTTTTTTATTTTATTGTTTAATTGCTTGATTGATTGACTAATAGAAAGTGTATTCGTGCCTGTCTCTGCTGGGGAGAACTTGAATTAACCGGATATATCCACTTAATTAATTAGTTAACTGATTAACTGATTAATTGATTGTTTTATTGTTTTATTGGTTGATTGAATGATTGTTGTTTAGACTGTATTCCTGTCTGCGTCTGCTAGTGGAAACTTGAATGAACCGGTTTTATCCACTCAACATCTAGACCGGGCGTTTAGCTCTCTTCAAGCCCAGGTGGGTGTCGTCTTTCAAATTCTTAAATATATTTAACAACAGGGGTGTATATATGTTATAATACCAATTTTATTTTTTCCAACCCCAGGGGGCGTTTCTAAGTTTAATTTACTTATCAATAATTGAGTATTCTGATGTTAACAGATTGTTTTGTCTAGGTATCGGAAAGTATCAGTTCACAAGAACGTCTGATTGCAGAAATACAGGATCTTTATCAACCTTTCATTCAGGTACTTATCTTTTTTTATTTATTTAATCATTTATTTCACTCATATTTATTTATTCATTCATTCGCTCATTTCTAAGGATTTTTTTCTTCAAGTTAGAAGTATGTTTTTGAGATTGAATATTTTTTTAAAGACTTTTTCCTGTCAAAATTATTTGAAAATTTCAAGTTTCTTTTCTAAAAAGCAATTTTAGCTTTAAATGTTGTTTGCAACCCGCCATTTTTTATCTAAAATTAATAATTTTCCTAACTTTTCAGATTTTTTTTTATAGATTTTCAAAAAGAAAAATTCGACTTTTTTGACAACATTTTTCAATTTTAATTGGCCATAAACTTTCTTAGTTTCATACAAGGTACCAAAAAAATATTTACCTCATTTTATGTAATGTACCTGTGTACTGTGTAGTGTTGTACTGTACTGTTTTTTTTTCAGGAGAGGGGAGGGTCGGGAAGTGAAAGAGAAAATGCTCTTAAATCCTTAGCACAGGTGAAAAATAATACATCGGAAGCATTTATCAAATGTCGTCTTGACAATAAGTTTTATACTATATATTACGTAAATTTCAGTATTTGCGAAAATAAATAAATAGCCATGAATATGCGGGAACAGTTTTAAAGAGTTCCATATAATCATTAAATTAAAAAACTAAATATTTGCAACATTCCATTATCAGAAAGTGAAGAATACGACATTTTATGAATTCTTTCGATGTATTCGTTATTAAGGGTTTCACCAGTAGATATTTAAACTAAATGATATTTTTGTTTGTTTAATGTTTATTATTAGCCTTTAATTACAAATCTTACTTTCTCTGAGATGTGCATTTTTTTTAATTTATCAAATTATTATTTTTTATTATTTTATAATTATAACAATCTTTTACCTGGTATTGGAATTAGCATAGGTGTAAAGAGAAATCCCAGCGTAGGAAGGGGAGATAATTTAAAAAAA
Organism: Eurytemora carolleeae; assembly: GCF_000591075.1. Classification (NCBI taxonomy): domain Eukaryota; kingdom Metazoa; phylum Arthropoda; class Copepoda; order Calanoida; family Temoridae; genus Eurytemora; species Eurytemora carolleeae. The sequence goes on from NW_019396182.1 coordinate 222,973, forward strand.
ATATTTTCAGCTAAGTTTTTTCTCGTTTGTTTTGAAATCTTCTGCAAACGAAATATTCTTATAAATCTGATACATTGAGCCTAGATACTTCGGGAAATTTAAATGTTTACCAAATTTTCCATCAAAACAAATCCCGGTAAACTCTGAATGTTTTGTAGGCAAAATTGGTTTTGGGAACCCTTGGTAAAGTAGATTCCCCTAACTTCCTAGTATTTATAAATAATTAATCTTAGGCTCATGATGCGTATATGGAGTTGAAGGGAAATTTGGAGGAGGGGACAAAGTTCTACAACGATCTTACCCAGCTTTTGGTTACTTTCCAGGTATGATACAGGGTGTCCCAGCTTTTAGTTACTTTCCAGGTAGGAAACAGGGTGTCCCAGCTTTTAGTTACTTTCCAGGTAGGATACAGGTTGTCCCAGCTTTTAGTTACTTTCCAGGTAGGATAGGATACAGGTTGTCCCAGCTTTTAGTTACTTTCCAGGTAGGATATACAGGGTGTCTAAAGTTTTAGTTACTTTCCAGGTAGGATACAGGGTGTCTCAACTTTTAGTTACTTTCCAGGTAGGAAACAGGGTGTCCCAACTTTAAGTTTCTTTCCAGGTAAGAAACAGGGTTCCAGGTAGGATACAGGGTGTCCCAACTTTAAGTTACTTTCCAGGTAAGAAACAGAGTGTCCCAGCTTTTGGTTACTTTCCAGGTAGGATTCAGGGTGTCCCAGCTTATAGTTACTTTCCAGGTAGGATACAAGGTGTCCCAGCTTCTAGTTACTTTCCAGGTAGGATACAGGGTGTCCCAGCATATATTTACTTTCTAGGTAGGATTCAGGGTGTCCCAGCTTATAGTTACTTTCTAGGTAGGATACAGGGTGTCCCAGCTTATAGTTACTTTCCAGGTAGGATACAGGGTGTCCCAGCTTATAGTTACTTTCCAGGTAGGATACAGGGTGTACCAGCTTATAGTTACTTTCCAGGTAATCAAACCCAATGCTGGGTTTGAGTCCAACCCTGGATATAAACTAAAAACTGGATCCGAATTTTCTAAATCTGTTCTTCAATGAAAATATTTTTCTAAATCTGTTCTTCAATGAAAATATGTTTTTCAGAACAAGGTTTCGGACTTTACATTTGCTAGGAAGACGGAGAAAGAAGAGCTTCTGAAGGTATCGATATTTTTATAAATCATAAGTTAATCTAAACCTTTATATAGCCAAAATAACCCGGGGCAGTGGACTGGGGGGGGGGGCAGGGACCCCCTCTGCATTTGCTTCTCTTGAACTATGTCAAATTTTGATCCTAACAGAAATATATGGAAAAACGATCCAAAAACTATCTTTTTCTTTTTAGGATAAAATTATTGCAAAGTTCAATTTTAACAATATAGTTTTAAAATATTAGAAGTTTAATTAAACTTTTTTTTAAAAAACTAACCAAATGGATTAATAACACTACGTGTAGGACATGACGAATAGTTTTGCTGGTATGAGTATGGATGCTCCTCCCGCAGCTCCCAGCCATCATAACGTCTCCGCTCCTGACCCTAGCCGGCCTCCGAGGAAAAATGAGCCTCCAGCACGCCCCCCTCCTCCAACCAATGTGCCCACTTCTGCCCCTCAAGGGGCACCTAACCCCTATGCAGGGGCCCCTGGCCCACTACCCTATCCAACACAGCCGGGCGCAATGCCGATGCCTTATGCACCATATACGCCGATGCCAGGAAATATATCAATCAATCAATCAAGATTTTTGCTAATACTTTAAATTTTTGTCCATTGAATTATGGTTATTTTAGGGGGCGGATGCCAAGTTTTGTTATAGTAATTTAAAAATCTTTAGTAAAATCATTTTCAGCATTAACCACTTTTTTCAAAGCATAATGGAGGACCCATGGGCCGCGTCTATTTTGATCTAAAAAATTAGATAATTTTTAAATTGGATACAAAATATTTCTTAAGAAAGATTTTGATGATATTTGTTCTTAAGGTGGATACAATCCGTACAGTTATCCTATGCAACCCAATATCCAGCCCTACCCACAACAGCCGGGATATTACCCACAAGGATATCCACACCAAGGATATGCTCCCAACCCCCAGTATCCCTACCCGCCTCAAGGATATCCACAGCCTGGATATCCACAGCAGCCAGGATATCCACAGCAGCCTGGATATCCCCCACAGCAGTAACTTTCTAGTTGCCGAAACTTGAAAAATATTCTATTATTGATTTCTGTTGATTTCCGGGAAATGCTTTTCACAAAATAATCTTAATTCTTTTGCTATTTTACCCCAAATGTTTATGATCAAATCTAAATTAAATTCTGAAAATATTTTTTAAAAATTTTGTCCTCAAAAGTCTCGGAACATATTTTTCCCCGTAATGCAGTTATTTTTAATGAATTTGTTAAAATGTATATTATTTATATATATATATATATATCCTTGATTTATAATTAATTTGGCATTTATTTATCTTGTAAAATTATTTTAATTCAATGATTCTTTAAATTTTACTGAAAGAGACGGTAAACTATAATTTAATTGAACTTTTCTAACTATCCTATTTTATCAGAAATAGGGTAAAAGGGTAATATTCCTCAACGATGACAGAATACTTTTTAGGGCCATTTGAAATAAAGTGACCAGTCCCTTTCACATTCTTAGCTAAAACCCATTTCAAAATAAATTTCCCATTTTGTGATTTCTTGTGATTTATTTGGAAAAAGTCCTCGTAATGATAATCTTTATTTGTGGTTTAATTCTATTAAAATCATATATACATATAAATATATTATTTTCAGATGATAAAATGGTGAATGTTACGAAAGGTATGAAAATATTAATATTAAGAAAGTTGAAAAAAGGATTTATAATTGAAAATATCTCTTTATTTTTACTGGGTTTATTTTTTTACCTAAATATCCCTAGACGGAGATTAATCGTCTGGTGTACCGTCCCGTTTTGTCTTAAACGGACTGTATGTGTATTGTGTAGTGTACTGAACAGCTTGATCTTGCTGCTTAAAATTCGGCTCGGTACTTCAAACGGAACGAAGTTTACAGTGTCTTGTTTAGGAGTTCTTGTAGAATGCGATCCAGCGATGAAACAGTTTCTTCTTCATCTTGACGAAACTTTGAAACTAGGTTCAAGATTCATTATCCAGGTATAAAACCAACCCTACTCTAATATCCAGGTAAATATCCAACGTTACTCTTATATCCAGGTATGACCCAACCCTACTCAAATATCCAGGTATACCAGGGATAAAACCATCCCTACTCTAATATCCATCCAACCCTGCTCTAGTATCCAGGTATAGCATCAACCCTGCTCTAATATCCGGGTATAGAACCAATCCTACTCTATTTTCTAGATACAATCCGTTTAAGTCATAATCTGATTAATCCTTGAAAATTCCGTCCTTGAAAGATATTTTTTCACTTTATCGGATCACTAGCTTGGGAATGGGAACCCTGCTTTCTCTATAATAATCAACCTACTAAATTAAGAACGTTTAAACCACGCTATGAACATTTCTGTATTTTTACCGATTTCCCAATCTAAATTTGTAGCAAATCGGTCAAGGTCACGAGCTATTAACATAAAATCAAAACACAATCATAGATTACTACAAGATAGATACTTACATTGATTACAGTCTTTTCTGAAGAGTTTTTTATCATTAATATAATGCAAAATCTTCAAATTAATTCTTTCAGGATTTAGATGAAACTCATGTGTTTGTATCAAGTGACGTTGTTGAGCAACTGAAGGTTAGTTTATGTTCGCCAGTGCTTAGAATTCATTTCATTTTCACCCAGATCCGGATCCTGGATGCACCCTGAGCAAAATAATTGATCCGGATTCTGGATCCACCCTGAGCAAAATAATAGATCCGGATTTAGGTCATGCACATTTCTTGCATTAAGCAAATTTATTATTTTTATTACAAATTTGACTTCTTGGCTTATTTAAAACATTATAAAAAAAACTGGACTTCACAGAAAATTCGTTGTTTCGTACTTCAGTTGAAAACAAATATAAATATCTTTCAGTTTAAACAAAATTATATATTTGTCAATTTTAATCTTCAATTTTGTAATCGGTAGAAATATTTATATTTGTAAATGTGGCAAGATTTGTTATTTTTATCAGCTTAACGAAAGGGAATGTTTTTAGGCGCATATTGATGATTTTATGGATCTTGATGTCGAGGCTGCACCTGAGGGAAGTTAAAAATATATTTGCTCAACAAGAAATCGATTGATTGATTGATTAATCAAGAAATTAATTTGAATGATCATGTTGCGTCGTAATCCGACTAGGATTGAGCTGAAGGCGGAGGATATGCAGGTTTATTATCAATATATTTCTGGGGTGCACTGCATAGTGTTTATTTAAGAACTATTTAAGAAAGATTTTTGAAGATGCGGAGGGGGGGGGGGGGTAACGTAAATTTGCAAATTTAAAGGCAATTTTTTTTTTCTCAGATGAGATTCTTGACATATGAAGTCTTTATAGGAACTGATTACTTGCCACAAACTCTACTTTTCTTATCTTATCGAATACCTTAGATATTTAAAACTTTGAATTCAGCAAAATAAAATAGTGAAAAAGGGATTCAAGATTTTAAGTTTTAGACGAATAATCAGTTCTTTTCATGAAAATGTAAACCTATTTATCTATTATACTTTTAAGGGGAATGATAATGTCCTTTAATCATTCATTATCTATTAAAAAAAAACTTTAGAAATCGTAAAAGAACGAAAAAAGACTAAATACCAAAAAATATAAGAGTTGAACAAATAAAAAATTGGATGCCATTAAAAAAATAGCAAAGAACCCATCTTTCATATTATTCATACGTAATTGCAATAAATCTGTCTCTATTTAAATAAGAAATAACAAGAATTTTCTAATACAGATTATTATGTTAACTACTGTAACTCCTACTAAGTAATCAAAAATACTATTTATTACAATATTTAGGAGTATAAGAATCAGAAGGAAGAGCAGGAAAATAAACAGCAGAAAAATAATATTCTTGGTTCAAGTCCAAATCCTAGGCAGGCGGCATTCATCAGCCATATTTTATATTTAAAATTCAGATTTTGATTGTAAAAACATTTTGATCAACTCAACTCTTGTAGAGTGTTACCGGCAGGATCAGTAGGATTATTCTAACATTTCAATTCAAACTGGGTTAGTCAATTGAAAACTTAAATGATTGTCGTTGTAATTTCAAAAAACCTCATTACGCATTTTGGATAAGAGTAAGGTTTTTTCTATTGTTAGAATAGCTCAAAATCACTTAATGATATGATATGATATGATTTGATTTGATTTGATTTGATTTGATTTGATTTGATTAGTTGAAAAGGGTTGTAGTTAATATTTTTGAGATGAATGATTGTATTTCCAGTGAAATTGCCGGCAATATACCGAAACCTTCCATTGAGACGATCCATGATCGTATTGGTTACGATCCTAGGCCTAAGCTCAACTAGTGAATCCATGATTATTGATCGTATCGCCTCAGCAATCTGTGATAAAGATAAAAAATAACAAATACGTTACAGTGATTCATAAAAATGACGATGTTTTTATGACAAAAAGTGATAGAATAATAAACCACGGTTACGTAATGATCATGAATTAGTTATAGAAACTAGTGAATACATGTTAATGAAGTAAGACGACATCTTTAGTGAAGTAAGACGACATCTTGAATCAAGTATGGCGGATTTCAATGTCTGGTCTTATCTCGCAAAACTCCGGGTCCAAGGTAAAGTGTAGTAAGGTTAAAGGAACAATATACGTCTTCAACAGTATACAATCCTAACAGGCCAAATACCCTGAGGCTCACATCTCATTTCTATTAGTGGTGCTGATGGGTCGGGTTACTCGTTTTTCTAAGGCCACTTAGATGAGAATTTGGGCTTTAAGTTATTAATAGATAAATATACTTGATTTCAAGTGACACTAAATTGTAGAATTCACAAAGGTTTATGCTTTAAACCTTAGTCTGATTACATATGAATGATAAATCCATGTTTTTTTGCTAAAAAAAAATATTTTTAATTGTGGTTTCTCTGTAAAGTAAGATGCGGGGTGTCATTTGTAGTTATGTAAAATCAACCTTGAAAATACGTTAATAGCTTTGACCATAGCTCGGAATTAATGAACTGCCAGCAGTAGTTGAACTAGGAACTACTTTCCCCTACTTCACTCTTATCAACACGAGGTTTAGTTAGTTCAGATGCTTCTTCCTGTTTTTGTGCTCGTTTAACCTATTGGAGTCCAGGCATAAGAGTGAGCATAAACTCTTTCTTCGGCTCACCTCAATTAGCACTGATTGTTTATCTTATTTATATTTCAGGTATAGGCAGTTTAGATAGGGGTCAACCGTGAACTGAAAACACAATAAATCAGTTCATGGTTATATTAATTGCATACAACAATAAAAATGCTAGCCTTAAATAATAACTTTTGTCCATTTTAAAAAATAGTTCCCATACAATGTTGATATGTCCGGAGGTTTGTAGTCTTTAGTCCGTTTAGAATGCATGGCAGTCTCGGGTACGAGAACTAATATTGAGCTTTTTAGATTTGAGTTGAGGTTTTCATGTGTCTTTTCAAATATCCTTTTTCAATAATAACTTTCTCACATTGAAATAAGGATCGTGATCTAGACTAGTGCCTTTATTTGATATATGGGAGGAGTGTTAGATCAGAGATACAGTATCAGGATGTTGCAAATCTTGTTCAGGGTTCTTCCGTTGGAGGTATCGGAGGGGAGCAGGACAACCAAGTCAGGGTCGTCGGAGATCTAGTATACGTAGAGACGGAGGCGTCTCTAGGATACTATCAGAGGTAGAATAGAACTCAAACCAAGCGTCCAGAGATACAGGAACACTCAGACTCCGTTGAGATCGGAGTCTTGTATACGTATAGAACTCAAATTAGGCGTCCAGAGATACAGGAACATTCGGACTTCGTTGAGATCGGAGTCTTGTAAACATAGAGAACTCAAATTAGGCGTCCAGAGATACAGGAACATTCGGACTTCGTTGAGATCAGAGTCTTGTATACGGTAGGTTTGATTATGACCAACCGAATGCTCAGGATGTCAAGATTGTTAGGTGAGAGGAGGCGAGAACATCTTCATCCTAGAGACCAAGGATGCAGAAAGGTTTAGCTCCGCGAGGCAGCGGAGAGGTGAAGACTTCAGAGATCAACAGGAACTCGGAGCCACCCGACGAGCATAAGAGTTGTTGAAGTGGTTCCGAGAATTTAGGATATTTTTCAAGTTCAACTTTGGATATTCATAATTCACCTGGTTCAGTGCGTTGAGACGAGCACAGATTTATTTTTTGTTAAGATATCACAATTATCTACAAATCTACATATATTATATAAACCATCCGTTAGAAAAAGGTTGAGCAACATTGTGAAAATAGCTTTCATGTGAATATTTATATCACGGATGATTTATAACCTGGAGAAAGAGAAACAAAAGCAGGTTAGAAGGAGGCATCTAACCCATCGTGGTCTGAAAGACAAGACCAATTATTTAAAAGGAAGTGGCTAGACTTTTTGGCATTTAAACAAAGTTTAAGTATCGGCTAGACTTTTTGGCATTTAAACATAGTTTAAGTATCGGCTAGACTTTTAAGAATTTATGAAACTTATTTAAAGTCTTTAAAATTATTTTCCATCATTTTAATGATAAAATCATACTCAAATTCAAGATATAAAATATGCCTTTAAAATGTTTTTGCATTCAACTCTCAGATTATATAGAACATTTTGGACATTAAGAGAAATGGTAGTTTTGATGTATTTGTAGAGATTTGTAGGATTAGTAGGAGTGAAGCTAGGATTTCTCTGTTGAACGAGCTGGAGAACATCTCAAGTATGAACACCTTGAACACACTGTAGTTTATAAAAGATCCACAGATCTTACATTTATTGATTCCAACCTCAAGTCAAGAAATAGGTATTTTACAAGCTATTTTTTAGATATATCAAGGGAAAATAATTTTAATAATTCATTTTAAAATTTTGAAGTGTTTAATTTTTTAGTTCGAGGCCCTAACGATCCTTTCTTTGAGGACGGAGATCATCTCTGCAAGGCATGATTTCTTCAGTATTTTTTCCTTTTTGGAATTTTAAATTTTAAACTGGAAAATAAAAACATTTTGTTGTTTTCAGTCGGAAAAAAGTTTTAAAAATATTTGCTGAAAACTTCTTTTTTTGTTTCTTTGTATCAAGAAAATTCTGTTCAGAATTATAATCTTAGAATTAAAATCTACGTTCTTTGCAAATTTTGATTGTTGTATTTTTCTCAACCTCTAATATTGTCAAATTTCTGATTTTTTGGTTATATACGTCTGTTAGAAAAACATTAATAAGATGCCCAACATGTCTTATTTAGGTTAATTTGACGACACGCAAAAAAAACGAATGTTTCAAGTCTCCGCGGTTGACATCTAGTTTGGACATCTATTTAAAAGTTCCGACCTATTAGACTTGTCAATTGCAAGCTTACTGCTTTGTTTGAATGAAATGTTTCCTAAGTAACAAATAAAAATTAATAACGTGTGGGAATTGAAGGTTTTTCCAAATTTAAAAACTAGTTTCACAATTGCTCCTTCTTTGTTTCTTATTGTACAAATTTTGTATTTCCTCATAGAGGTTTTTTAAAAACATTAAAAAATTTACTAACTGGGAGAGGTTTTAGTAAAATGTGAAGTAAAATGATAAACTAGGTGAATTCTCCAGTATCTGTGACGGTAGAGGATGTTGAAGAGTTCCTGCACAAGGTAAAAGGAATTGAGTCTTTGCCTCAAACTATAATTTTCTAGTCCCTTAAGTTTTTAAACCGTATGGTTTTACTTTTAATATTTATTTGATCTAACGCGCCCATCTTCTTTTTCAACTTTTAATTGTGGCTTTATCTGTAAGCATCTTCTCTTAGTTCAGTATATTTTTTTTTATTTGTGGATTTCAAAATGTTTTTAGTGCAGTTTCAAAATTTTACTAAATTAAATAATTTAAGATAAAAATATTTTAAGATTACATATTTAAAGTCTGATTGGCCATAAACCTTCCCTGGGCCACGTTAAGGACCCAAACAAAATTTGGGCCTGATCGGTCCAGCCGTTTTGACGTTTATTGGACACAAACAAACAGACACCCAGACAGAAAAGCTAAATTTATGTATAGATGTAAAGTCTAAGGTCGTCTACGACATTTAAAAGAAAAAGGGAGAGGAAACGTTTTCAATTTTCATAAGTGTTAGTTCTAAACTTTTTGTTTAATTATACTAATCACAATTTTACCCTGACAAAAAAAAGGGGAAAACAAAGCTAAAACCATCCAAAAACGATCTCGAAACGAACGTGATATAACAATCGTTTTACATTTTTTTCTGTAGGATAATAATATTACTACGCTAAGGTTAATAAAAACAAACTTTTACAGAATACTGTTTTGAAATCTTGGAAGTTTTAATAAAAGTTTAAAAAAAACGATCAAAACGATTAATTCTAGGAATACCAGGAGTTCTCTTGCCAGGTTCCTGGATGTCAGGTTAGTCCGCCATTTTGAAATTTTAACAAGAAAGCTTAGTTTCTAAATAATTTTTTTTTCTGGAAACAGGGGTTTTGAAAGTATTAAACCAATATTTAGGATGACTCACGTTAACCCTTTTATCTACTTTGTCATTCATTATATTTTTTTTAACCTTGTCTTCTCTGAAAAACAATAAAATCTTTTTATAACTAGCCAATTATTCCGTTCACCCTTGCAATTGCTTTGTAAGTATGATAATTTAGAAAACATTTAATGAAGCACAGATCCTTTTCATTGCTTTTATTTGGTTTTACCAAAATAATAAACTGAAAAATCTATGAAATTGAATTTTCATGTTTTGGGTTTCTTTTTGGTCAATACTTGAGATTTATGATGCGAAAGCAGATCAAATATTTTTTACGTAGTTTTTTTTGTTGATATTTCCACCTTGGATTCGGAAATGTAAATCCGCTTATATGTCCGGATCTGGATCTTAAAATAAATTTTTTTGTGGATTTGGACCGTTCGTCGTTGATGTACTTTATAATCTTCAAGTCTTTCTCTGTTTTCAGGAGCGGTTTAAGCAGCTTTATCAGTGTGAACAGCATTACAATGCTGCTCATAAACACAGCTGCTCCGTCTGTAAAAAATCCTTACCAAGGTAGATATTAAATTTTAATTGTAAATTGGGAATTTAAATTTTAATTCTTGTCACTATGTTGATTTTCTCATTTTCCCCATTTATGCCCCTGCATAAATATGTAGAATGTGGATAAATGAAATAAACTGAGTGAAACATCAAAAGAAACGGGATATCTAATCCAATTAACAATGTTTTAGTAATCATTTGCTTGAGCTTCATCTGCAGGAAAACCATGATTCCTTTTTCTCTGTACTTGCAGAGAAAAAACCATCTTTTCAGGTAAACGTCTTCTTTACAAAATATTTTTTTCCAAAATCTTGTTTTTTTTCGTAACATGAAGTTGTCCAAATTTTTAGCTCAAACTGTCACAATCAAAGTTTTATTCAGTGAGAACTAGAAAACTGTGTAATAGGAAGACATTAAACCAATAATGAAGTGTTTTTAGTGTTTTTAAATAACACATAGTATTACTATAGTAACTTATTAACTCTTTTATTAAGTAAAATGGGTTAATTTGTTCACACTGCACAGTTGAAGTGTCTTATGTTCGATGGTGAATTTCTCGACTTACGCAAATCCGCTATACTCCACTTCTGACCTACGCCAAATCCGCTATACTACACATCCGACCTATACTAGTACGTGGTTTTTAGCTGCTAGATGGACTTGTTGCCGCAGATTCCGGCCCTTCATCCTGTCCTAGCCGCGGCGCTCGGCCCAGAAATTGTCTTAAAAATAAACAGCTGAAATTTCAGAAGGGGGATATTGCGTATAGACGATGTAGCGTCAGTCTAAAAGTCGTTTTTATTCCCAAGTTTTCTGGTTCTCACTGTATGATTGATTATAGGTATTTGGGTAAAAAATTCTTAAAATAGAACCAGATGTTTTCAAATCAAATTATATTTCAAATCAGGATTTCTTCATGAGCCTTTTAAAATAATTTTGAAAATTATTTAAGTGTTTTCTACCAACATGTGATGTGAAATTCTGGGGTCCGGAGGAGAGGAGAGATCATGCTATATCTTCACACTACTTCCCACCAGACTTCCGGTTTGATCAGATCAAGAAGAAGCCAAGGAAAAAGAATTCCAAAACCAAGGAAACGGTTAGAAATGGAACCGGAGACAGCATGGAAGTGGAGGAGAAAAATGGAGCAGAAGAGAAGAAAATTGGAAATAAAATGGAGAATGACATTCAAAACAAAATTGAGAACAAAATGGAGATTGACGGAGAAGAAGTCATCCTTCGCCGCAGTTCTGCCGCTAAACGACCTATTTCTCTAGCAAGGTATTCTTATTTGTTTCTATTATTTATAAACATTTTCAAACTGATTAATTTAAGGATGGGAGAGAGGGTTTCTGTAGTCGAATCTCCAATATCTCCTAATCCCCTACCCGCTCCATTTCCTTCCACATCAGACTCTTCTCCTCATCTTCCTTTTCCTACCCTTCCTGCCACCCCTCCACAAACCCAGGAGTTCTCCGGCCTTTCCCTAGCAAAGCTTGGCTTTCATGGTAATTTAGAAGCACGTCGAGAATCTTTAAACACCAACCGGGAATCCGTCTATCTAGGATCTCGAGAATCAGTCTCCCAGTCCCCGAGAGAATCCGCGAAATCTCCGCAAGATTCCATAGGATCCAGTCGAACCAGGTCGCGTGCCTCACGTGAACATGAAAATCATCTAGGAAACGGAAACGGAAATAGTTCTCCTCGTAATAATAAATCTAGGCCTGCATCTGTTCAGGATTCAGGTAAAATCCTAAAAACATGAATAAATATTTTAATTAATTGTACCTTTCTGTATAACAATTGGTGTATGTTTAAAAAAATTACCCGATTTTTCTAGAAAATATATTTATACATTCTGAATGCCTTCTAGCAAAAATAAAAATATTCACATGGGAAAATACAGTATTTAAAAAAAATTTTAAATAAAAATGGCACGATTATTGTTTCAGAGAATTCTCCGTGCTCAAGTCCGCGGAAAAGTAAGATCCCTGTTCGCTCTAACTCCTGCCGAGCTCCGAAAACCTTCTCATTCGGTGCAGGGGTGCCAAGAGGGTTTCTACGGCCGAAGTAAATATTTTATTATTTTTAATGAATTCATTTATACTTGAAAACAGTTTTGAACTTTTGACTTACGAGTTGTTGAGAAAAGGAAAAGAAATTGAGCCTTTGCCTCAAAATCATGTATAGTGTAAATCTTTGATATTATAAATTTAGATTATACCATCTAACAGAAATCATATAGTTTGAAATCATCAAAATCATCTATAGTGTAAATCTTTGATATTATAAATTTAGATTTTACCATCTAACAGAAATCATATAGTTTGAAATATCTAAGGTCCGCCACATTGGGTTATGGATAAACGAAATAAAAAATTAAAGTTTGTGGCAAAGACATAATTTATTTTTTTACATAAATCAGAAATTCTAATAAAAAACTCCGTGATTGAAAATGCTTTAATAAATTCTTAAATAACAATTTCTAACTATGTATGTATGAGTATAGGCCACTGTGACAGCCGATTTTTTTTTTCATAAGAATTACAAAGATCATCTTTTTTTAGGCTGAAATTTTCCTGGTTAAGGCATGAAGTCTGATCTGTGATCACTGTAAACAAACTGTTTTGTATTTACAATAAACCAGTTCCTAAAGGGACTGTACGCGTAATTTCAAGTGATGCTCCATTCGAATATGGCAATATTCAATATACACTGATATCGCAACTGTACCCAAGTATGCAGTGTTTCGGATCCGGATCCGGATCCGGTCGGATCCGTATCATTTGGTCGGATCCGGATCCGGATCCGTATCAGGAAACGTTGATATGGATCCGGGTAGCGCCAAAAATTAACCAAAACCATGGAATAAATAAATCAAAATGGTTCGTAAATGTATTATTTACATGACGAAAATTTTTCAAAATTATCTTTAATAATTTAATGTTTACATTTATATAATATATATAATGACGACATTTTTAACTTTAGGATTACTATAGTTTATAAATTATAACCTTGCATAACATTTAATAGGGAAAATCCGATTCACAGAATCAAAAGTTACCTCGAATCCGGATCCGGATCCGTATCAGGATCCGGATCCGGATCCATCATCACGAATGCGGATCCGCGGATCCGGATCCGGATCCGAATCAAAATGATATGGATCCGAAACACTGCAAGTATGAATTAGATATCTATATGTTTATGATATTTAAACCCATTTTTTAAATTGTTGTTTCTCCACAAAGTGGCGAGCAAATTTTGAATACAGGACACAAAGGAATTATTGCAAAATTACACTATTTTAAACCTGTTTTTCAAGGGTACCGTTGTGAATTGGACATTGCCATCCTTGCAAGGAGGGTCACTTGAAATTACACTTATAATCCCATTAATTATATTGTTACATTGTTTTTTTTTTCAATTTAGGGAGAAGCATTGGTTCCAGAGCACCCAGAGTATCAATACCGTCTCAGATATTCAAACCTCGGACTTCTCTGCGTTAAAAGGCGCTCTACCATCCTAGCCGTTCTTCCTGGGGGCTCTACCATCCTAGCCGTTCTTCCTGAGGGCTGATCAATCCTCACAACCCACATTCCACATTCCCTCAGACAGCAGCAATTCAGAGTTGTTCATTTCTTACCAATATGATTTTATACAATATACATACACAATAAACATACATGTATATTGTATAATGTATATTCAGTACTGTTTACTGTAAACTTGGAAAGTTCTAATTGCTAAGAAGTATTTCAACCATTCACGGATAGTTGAACTACTTTACTTGTGCCGCAGAGATTGATTTAAACCACCTCTCTATTGCATCTTGAATCAGCTTTCGCTAGTTCAACATCTCTTTCTGCTTCACAAATTCCCGCCTTCAAACTTGAAATATTATTAAACACGAATTTAATCATATTTAAATCACAGCTAATTAATTTCTACAGTTAGAAGAAAAGAAATGTCTGAAAACATTGAACTTCGGAATGTCTAAAGATCTAAAAGTTAGCATTAATGCTAATTTAACCGTAAGCCAAGTAATTTTATTTATAATTTTATATTCTGCATTAAGTCTGTCCAGCTTTTTAAACTTTGCTTAAGATTTTGTTTTAAAAAGCTGAGGCTCATGAATAACATACAGTGATAACCAGAGAACAATGTAATAGGAAGACGACATTGAAGCAATACTGAAAAGTGTATTATTAAATCACCAACTTAGTGAAATACTTAATACGTCTGTTTACACTACACAATTGCTGTGTCTGGTGCTTATTAGACTCGTAAAGTTTTAACTTGATTCTAAAAGTCGTCTTCCTCTTTTAGAGTTTTCTGGTTATCACTGTATTAAATCAATTCTTTAATGAATTCTCTAATCCTTGTGCATAATTAAAATAATTATTAATATCGCTCACATAATAGTTTTCTTGCCTTTGTTATTAAATGTAATTTGTTGCTTAATATTTTTCTAAGCTTTGTATTAATCAAAATGTAATAAATAATATGTTGAAGTCCAATATTTTACAGTTCTAAGTTTTGGATTCTTTTTTATGTGGTTAGGTTAGGTTAGGTTAGAACAAATTTTAAACTTTTTTCTTTCAAAAATCAATTTTTTTTAAATTAAAGTTAAAACTACGGGCAACGCCGAGCACTTCAGCCAAGGGTTTCCATGAGATGACAATATTTTTTGCGAAATATTTGCGCAATTTTTTTGCGAAATTTTGATCATGATGCGCAATGAGTTCTGCGCAGTTTTTTGCGTAATTTGCGCAAAACCGGAATTATTTCGCAAAATGAAATTCTTCGCGCAAAACATGAAAATTTTAAGCAAATTGACCGAAATTGTTAATTTTTAACACAGAATGAAACAAATAAAGCTAGGTTTATTTCAAAAATTACGTACAAACAAAATTATGATTATGCTACTCTGAATTAGTTACTTATTTATTAACAAAATCTTCAAATTGATGAACAAAAATTAATAATAAAATTAAAATTGATTTAAAAATTTTGACTACGTCTAGTCCTTGTGATAGATGTAATTACGCTGCGACTTCAACAAGTTTACTGAAAACTCGTATTAAGTGTAAACACAAAGAAGTGAAATATCCTTGAGATAAATGTAAATTTCAAGAAGAAGGAATAAAGGTGGAAGAGTGTGAGTTGAAGAAGAAGATGGTTTGTATCAAGGATAAAGTAATTACTCCTACTGTAGAGGATACATGTACTGTTTATGTACAAGAAGAAGAAATAAAGGTGGAAGAATGTGAGTTGAAGAAGAAGATGGTTTATATCAAGGATAAAGTAATTACTCATACTGTAGAAGATACATGTACTGTATATGTACAGGGGGAAGATGTCAAGATGGAAAACATTGGGATTCAAAGTAATAATTTGATATAATTACTTATATTTTCTTATATTTTCAATGCTGCATAATGCTAAGTAACTAAAATATATGTTTTAGGTGAAATAGTTCTCAATGAAGAGGATCCTCTGCTGGTTGGATCTAAGATAACCATGAAGAGAAAACATGAACGAGTAAGATATTCATGTGATAAATGTGAGTATTCTGCTACGAAACAAAGTCATCTCACAAAACATATTAATCATTATTTTTCATTTTCCTACATTAAATTTCATACGCCACTTCTTCGCCCATTCCAAAAAGTTATCAATAGCATTTTTGTAGGCGATAAATAATAATTATTGTCATAGATTTTCTATATAAAAAATATATTGTTTAGATGAAGTAGTGAACCTGGAAGAGGATCCTCCGCTGTCTGAGTCAAGGAGAAATGCGAGTATTTTGCAACAAAAGCAACTTTCTTTACAGAACACATTAAGAATAATCACACAGGAGTGAAATATCCCTGTGATAAATGTGAGTTTTCTGCAACCACGGAATATTCCCTTAAGAAACACAGCGAAAGCAAACATGAAACAGTGAGATATTTCTGTAACTAATGTAAGTTTTGAACAACTGTAGCACATACTCTTAAAAAACACATCGACAGCAAACAATGCTACAAGCATCTAGTGAAAAAGGAATCAAACTATTTACTAGTCTTGTTAACGAATCAATCCAAGAAGGACGAGTTCCAGAAGATCTACTAGTTGGAAAAATGACACTAATTGTTAAAACGTAACCATCACTAGAATGATGTGATAAATGTGAGTTTGCTGCGGCCACTAAAAGTTCTCTTAAGAAACATATTGAAAAAAGCATGAAAAGGAAAATATCCTTGTGACATGTAAAGTATTCGGCTCCAAAAGCAATCCAATCTAAGAGTTAATGTTCAGAGTAAACGCGAATCATTTTTACATCCGTGAACTGATTAATTTTTGATGTTATAACATATATTTTTGACAATGTATGATAATTTTGATTTTTGTTGTTAAATTCTTTTTTTATTGNNNNTTGAGTACCGCTAAAATTCAAGCCAAAACTCCAATAAATCTATTTTTAACATTTCTAAATTCTATCATCCAATTACACTTGTTCTCTACCAAAAACTTAATTTTTTAAACACTTCCATGTCACCCTCAGGCTTGGCTTCAGGTTCAAGCATACGATTCACTTTCCACAGTACTGGCCAAGATATTCAAATATCAAGATGTTTATAAGCAACCCATTCTTCATGATTTCGTAAAAGTACAAAAGTCTGGGGATATTAAGAAATAAAAAGACATCCTTGTAATAAATGTGAATATGCTGCAAATACAGCATTATGGCTTAGGAAACATTTGGAGTAAAAACTAAATATATAGCGGCAGCCATATGCTCTTCAAAGATGTGTTGGAGAGATTTTATTATTGTTTGATAATTTAATTATATATCTTATTTTCTTCTTGCAGAGAGAATGGCTGCAAACTTGTGAGAGGAAATAAAGATGGAGAATTTTAAGATTAAAAAAGAGATTCATCAAGAAATCCTTCCATCCTCAACTGTAGAGGATACATGTACAGTTATTATAAAGGAGGAAGATGTAAAGAACGAGTTTCTAGGTAAATTTTGTTGTAAGACTAATACACGTAGAATATAAATAACTATAATCAAAATTATTATTAAATCATACTTTTAGTTTTTCTTTTTAACTTGATATCTTTAGATGTTATAATGAACAATAAAGAAGATCCTCTCAAATTTGGGTTTACAGGAGATGATTATTCTTCATCATCTGAACCTAAATACAGTTGTAATGAATGTGAATATTCTACTTCTAA
>NW_019396182.1:240741-267662 GCF_000591075.1 Eurytemora carolleeae
CTAAAATTGAGCACATGTACTGTATAGTGTATATGTACCAGGAGAAGAAATATAGATGGAAGACTGTAGAGAACACATGTATGTATAGTGTATACGTACAAGGAGAAGAATTCAAGATGTAAAATACTGAAGTTAAAGGTAAAATTAAAATTTGATTTCTTATTTCTAGAATTGAAAAATATTTTATAACTAAAATGTATGATTCATGATTTCACAGTTTTAATCTAAAAAATTAGATGAGAAGTAAAAATGAAATAAAAGAAAAGGCTTTCTACCCTACCCCTCCCCCCTAGGATATCTTATGTTTCTGAATTGGTTAAGCTTACTCTTTATATGTTTTTAACTTTTTATTTTTTTTAAAGATTTAATTTTTAACAATATGTATAGAATAAAATAGATGATGGTCGAAGCAATTAAACAGAGTGCTTACACGTCTGCACCACCCTGTCACAGTTCTTGTTTACATCATTTTCTCCATTTCACTTCTTGTTCTCCAATTTTCTTCCTTGTGATGCAACTTCCATCATGTTCTTGGTTAAATTTTGAAAGAAAAGTTTTGTAGGATGTCTCTGTAATCAATATTATCAGTTAATAGAATTTTGTTTGGACATCCTTTAATTTCCTAGATTTGCTTGTTTTAGGTTTCACACATAATTTTTCATTTGAATTTAGTAAAATTTATAGGTCTTAGGATAGTTTCTTGTGGAACTCCTGATTCAACATGATGCATGACATGATACATCATAATCTGTTAAACTATTGATTCCTGATATAATTTCAGAGAGGATGGCAGGAAATATTTAGGAAAACATATTGGAGGAAGAGTTTAAACTAAAAGAGGAAAATGTGTCTGTCAAGGAGGAAGTACCCTTCCCTTCTACTGTAGAGGATACATGTACTGTATATATAAAGGAATAAGTCAAAACTGAAAATACTGAGATTTAAGGTAATATTTAATAATGTTTCATATTTTTATATAAAAAGATTCTCTGTTTTAAATAATTAGATAATTAATTACATTCCTTATAATTATTTTTAAAAGACCAAAAGCAAATGGATCTTCACATTCAGAGAAAACTGGTTTTAAGAACCATCTCTCGAGACTTTAATTCATTTAAAATGAAAATCTAGAATTATAATCAAGATATACTATGATGTTTAGTTCAGAAGGTTTCATTTTAATTTTATGATGGTAACATCTTTTTAAAAATTCTAGAAGAAGATGAACCACATCATCTTTTTAACAAAGGAAACTGATTTTCTTTTATGTTTATTTAACACAATTTAAACAAAACTTGAATTGTAAAAAGTACAGATAACGGCATTATTTGCATTTTTCCTCTCCCAAATAAACAGACTCTACCTGGGAAGTACAGATGTCTGCAGAAAAGAAGAAGAAGTAAGTTGTAGGAAATCGGGTAGAAGGAAGTAGGCTAGAGAGAGCTAAAGGGTTCAGAGCAGCTGGTCAGTAAGTCTAGCAGTGCCATTGGTTGTTTGACTAGTGAATTTTTGGTACAGAGTTGGACAGGAGACCAACCTGAAACCAGCCCTGCTATGGCTGCTCTCCTTCCGTTGAGAATCAATAAAAATCATATGTTTAGTTTTATTGCTCAATCTGTCTTTTTCAACGGAAAAATAAATTATTAGATTGGATTAGATTAGTAGAGCTATAGGTTTTAGAGAGTATAAGTAAATAATAGGTAGGTTGACCAGGAAGTAAAGAGTTAGAGGTTAAAAGGGTAGAGAAATAGTCTAGAGTAAAAACCCCTGGGGGGGAAACCTAACCTAAACCAAAGGAAGCCATGGAAGAGAGGGTAGGAGGGTTAAAAAGTAAAAAGGAAGGAGCCAGGGATTAGTTGTCTAGCTGGTTACAAGAAGGATAGTGATATAGAGCCAGAAAGGTGTCATACAAGTGAGAAGTAAAGTAGGAAAGTGTTTCGGCAAAAGTCAGCAGTACTGTACATCCCTCGTTGTCGTCTTCTTCACGGTATTAAACCACCATCAAGAAATAAATAGAAACATACACAAATAAGTCAAATGGTTTTTAATGTTTGAAATTCTAAACTCGTTGGAAGCAGAGAAGGTAAAGAAAAAATGGTAAACTTGGTTGATTTAATTTATAATAAACATTTAAAGCCCCCCCCTACCTCATACCAATCCTCATATTTAATTTGATTTAAGATAAGATTGTGTTAGACCCTCAATGTGGAATTCCCAGACCGCCATCGAACTTTAAGGTCCAGTAAAAAGTTTTTAATTCTCTTTTTTGTTGATCTTGCCCTTTTTTTCGATACGTTTCATCATTTTTGGGTCCTTTTCCGGTTTTCAGAAAAGTTGTAAATTCTCCGTTTGTTGATCGTTTCTTCATGTTTAAGGTCAGTTTTTTAATAACTTTTAATTTCTCAGTTTCCACATGTTATCTTTCTTATTTAAAGATTTACAATAGTTTAAAACCAAAAAAACACATATATTTTGTCAAAAAACAAATAAAAACTAAGTAAAGATATGCAAATCAATTCATTTATGTATATTTTCTATAGTAACAACTCATTGGTCTGTGTATCTTTTAGATCCGAAACTATCAGTTCTTTTTACTTAAGAATTCTCAAAAGAAATACAATTTTTGAATATGTAATGTAATTATTCCATAAGGTAACAAATCATGAAAGTATTAATTGGTTTAATTTCATTCAATCGACCCAAAAACTTTTTAAGGATTTTTTTCAGAAAGAATGGCCGGAAATATGTATGACAAAGGAAGAAATGAAAGTAAAGAATATTGAGATTAAAGAAGAGATTCTTCCCTCCTCTACTGTTGAATTGTAAATATTGAATAATAGTAAAAAACAGGAAAGTTTTAAAAAATTTAATGTCGTTTCAGTAATAAATTGTTTCTGAGAAAATGGCGGGAATCATGAAAAGGGAAGATTAACGGACATATTTTACTCACAATTTCCCTATCGGGCCATACAGGTCCCACACTAACATAACCTGGTGTAGATAAGATTTTTAAACATTGTTTAGGAATAAATATTTGCATTAGCGCAGTAAACTTTTCTAACCTGTAATTTGTTTTCTTCTGCTGAATTCGATTAATAATCTTAACTGATATTTTGATCATGTTCTCGTTTTATAAATTACTATTCCAGATAAAATGGCAGAGACAATTATAGAAGGAATCAACCTTGAGGAGTTTGAGATGAAAGAAGAGACAGTTTTCAAAGAAGAAATTCTTCCCTCCTCCATTGTAGAGGACACGTGTTCGGTTTATACACAGAGAGAGGAAATAAAGAATGAAGAATGTGAGGTGGTCGAGGAGATGGGTTCTACTGTAGAGGATACATGTACTTTATATGTACAGGATACATGTACTGTATATGTAGAGGATACATGTTCTGTATATGTACAGGATACATGTTCTGTATATGTACAGGGAGGTGTCAAGATGGAAAATGCTGGAAATCAAGGTAATAATTCAATATTTATTTTTTTTAATATTTTTAGATACTACATTGTAGAGGAATTAATTTCTCCTTAAATCCAAACTAGGAATTCTTGAAATGATAAAAAAGAATTTCTCCTAGAGAAATCTAGAAGTTCTACAACCTGTATCGGATCAACAAATCCTCCTGCATAGTAGTTTATTACGTGCAAATATACAGCTAATAAATGTTAGATCTTTCCTCTGAAACGTAAAACTAAATATCTAAAATATATGATTCAGGTGAAATAGTTCTCAATGAAGTGGATCCTCTGCTGGTTGGATCAAATTTAACAAAGGAGAGAAAACTAGAAGGAGTGAGATATCCATGTGATAAATGTGAATTTTCTTCATCCAGCCGAAGTTATCTCAGAGAACATATCAAGAATAAACATGAACTAGTGAGATATCCTTGTGATAAATGTGAGTATTCTGCTACACAACGCAGTCATATCAGAAAACATATTTTGAATAAGCATGAAGGAGTGAGATATTCTTGTGACAAATGTGAGTACACTGCTACTTCACCAACATATCTTAAAACGCATATACAGAGCACACATGAAGGAGTGAGATATCCATGTGATAAATGTGAGTACACTGCTACTACAGCGAGTAATCTTAAAAAACATATCGAGAGAAAACATGAAGGAGTGATATATCCTTGTGACAAATGTGAGTACGCTGCATTTATAGCAAGTAATCTCAGAGCACATATTAGGAGAAAACATGAAGGAATAAGATATCCATGTAATAAATGTGAGTTTTCTGCATCCAGCCGAGATCATCTCAGAGAACATGTTAAGAATAAGCATGAAGGAGTAAGATATCCTTGTGACAAATGTGAGCACACTGCTACTACTGCTGGTAATCTTAAAATGCATATAAAGAGCACACATGAAGGAGTAAGATATCCTTGTGATAAATGTAAGTACAGTGCTACTAGAGCATCTAATCTCATAGCACATATTAAGAGAAAACATGAAGGAATAAGATATCCATGTGATAAATGTGAGTTTTCTGCATCCAGCCGAGGTCATCTCAGAGAACATTTAAAGAATAAGCATGAAGGAGTGAGATATCCTTGTGACAAATGTGAGCACACTGCTACTTCACCAAGATATCTTAAAACGCATATACAGAGTATACATGAAGGAGTAAGATATCCATGTGATAAATGTGAGCACACTGCTTCTACTCCTGGTAATCTTAAAAAACATATCGACAGCAAACATAAANGTTTCACACATAATTTTTCATTTGAATTTAGTAAAATTTATAGGTCTTAGGATAGTTTCTTGTGGAACTCCTGATTCAACATGATGCATGATGGACTTTACATGATACATCATAATCTGTTAAACTATTGATTCCTGATATAATTTCAGAGAGGATGGCAGGAAATATGAAGGAAAACATATTGGAGGAAGAGTTTAAACTAAAAGAGGAAAATGTTTCTGTCAAGGAGGAAGTACCCTTCCCTTCTACTGTAGAGGATACATGTACTGTTTATATAAAGGAATAAGTCAAAACTGAAAATACTGAGATTTAAGGTAATATTTAATAATGTTTCATATTTTTATATAAAAAGATTCTCTGTTTTAAATAATTAGATAATGAATTACATTCCTTATAATTATTTTAAAGACCAAAAACAAATTAATCTTCACATTCAGAGAAAACTGGTTTTAAGAACCATCTCTCGAGACTTTAATTCATTTAAAATGAAAATCTAGAATAATAATCAAGATATACTATAATGTTTATTCAGAAGGTTTCATTTTAATTTTATGATGATAACATTTTTTTTTAATAAGAAGATGATGAACCACATCATCTTTTTAACAAAGGAAACTGATTTTCTTTTATGTTTATTTAACACAATTTAAACAAAACTTGAATGTAAAAAGTACAAATAACGGCATTATTTGCATTTTTCCTCTCCCAAATAAACAGACTCTACCTGGGAAGTACAGATGTGTGCAGAAAAGAAGAAGGAGGAAGTTGTAGGAAATAGGGTAGAATGAAGTAGGCTAGAGAGAGCTATAGGGTGCAAAGAAGCTGGTCAGTAGGTCTAGCAGCGCCATAGGTTGTTTGACTAGTGAATTTTTGGTACAGAGTTGGACAGTAGAGCTATAGGTTTTAGAAAGTATAAGTAGATAATAGGTAGGTTGACCAGGAAGTAAAGAGTTAGAGGTTAAAAGGGTAGAGAAATAGTCTAGAGTAAAAACCCCTGGGGGGAAACCTAACCTAAACCAAAGGAAGCCATGGAAGAGAGGGTAGGAGGGTTAAAAAGTAAAAAGGAAGGAGCAAGGGATTAGTTGTCTAGCTGGTTACAAGAAGGATAGTGATATAGAGCCAGAAAGGTGTCATACATGTGAGAAGTGAAGTAGGAAAGTGTTTCGGCAAAAGTCAGCAGTACTGTACATCCCTCGTTGTCGTCTTCTTCACGGTATTAAACCACCATCAAGAAATAAATAGAAACATACACAAATAAGTCAAATGGTTTTTAATGTTTGAAATTCTAAACTCGTTGGAAGCAGAGAAGGTAAAGAAAAAATGGTAAACTTGGTTGAATTAATTTATAATAAACATTTAAAGCCCCCCCCTACCTCATACCAATCCTCATATTTAATTTGATTTAAGATAAGATTGTGTTAGACCCTCAATGTGGAATTCCCAGACCGCCATCGAACTTTAAGGTCCAGTGCCCAACCCCCGTTCATTCCAGCACCCTAATGTCCTTCCCCCCAATACCGGGGAAATTCAATCATAGTACAATTCTGCCGGATGCTGGCAAGTCACTCAACCTGGTGGCGATTGTGAACCCTCCAATCAAAGGAGGTGTTAAGCAGTAGCTATGTGGATGTTAGATCGCTGCTATTACTGTCCACCTTCTTAACTCCTTCACTCCAGCATTACATCCTCTTAAGTACCTTTCCAGTACAATTTTCGCTTTGGGGATTTTTTTTAAGATCTGGAATACTGCTCTGGACTGCGCTCATTATCTAAGGATTCAACATTCCAGTATCAAGATTTCCGGACTATCATATTCATGATCCTATAATTTAAACCACTTTCTTGGTTTAGGCTCAGGCATGCATGTGATGTAAGTCTCTCTTTAAGGTGAGAACTTTGGTCACAGCCACATCCTGTAAGTTGCTCTTGATGGCATCCCTCTGTTATTTTATGGGCTTCTACTTTTATAGCCCATTGATCAAGTGAAAACATCATCACTGTATCAAACACATCTTTGAGGATTTGAAGATTAATTATTGAATATGATCCCATTTACTTCTGAATTTTTGTAATTATTTTATTTCAAAGAGAATGGCCTGATAGAAGGAATAAAGATGGAGAATACTGAGATTAAAGAAGAGATTGTGGAAGAAATCCTTCCATCCTCTACTGTAGAAAATACATGTAGCGTTTATATAAAGGAAGAAGATGTTAAAGTTGAAATAACTGAAACGCAAGGTAAAATTAACAAGAATATCTTTTTATTGCTTTCTTCAATGTAAGTTGAACGGAGGGAAAGATATTATTTCAAGGGAAACATTAATTAATACTGGAATTAAAGGAAATGCTGAAACTTAAATTCTTCTATTTTCTTATATTTTCAATAATGAATAATGCAATGTAAATAAAATGTATATTCCAGTTCTCGATGAAGAGAAATCTCCGCTTTTTGGATCAAAGATTAACAAGAAGAGGAAACTAGAGGGAGTGAGATATCCTTGTAATAAATGTGAATATTCTGCAACTAAACGAAATCATCTCACAGAACATATTAAAAATAAACATGATGGAGTGAGATATCCCTGTGATAAATGTGAGTACGCTGCTACTAGAGCAACTAATCTCAGAATTCATATTAAGAGTAAACATGAAGGAGTGAGATATCCATGTGATAAATGTGAGTTCGCTGGAACTACTGCAAACATTCTAAAAACACATATTGAGAATAAACACGAAGGAGTGAGATACCCTTGTGATAGATGTGAGTACGCTGGTACTACAGCACAATTTCTAAAAGCTCATAAGGAGAGCAAACACGAAGGAGTGAAATATCCCTGTGATGTTTGTGAGTTCGCTGCAGCAGCAAAAAAGAGTTTAAAGAGACATATTAAGATAAAACATAAATCAAGCATTGAGAAAACCTTGTGGTGAATGAGAACGTGCTGCAACTAGAGTAGGTGATCTACATAAGCTTATTACAACTAAACATGAAGGACAGAGATATCTCTGTGACAAATGTTAGTACACAACTTCTAAAGCTGGTTATCATAAACTACGGTGCTATGGAAACGCCTCAACACGGAATCGGACCTAAAAAACGGAAACCTCCCCAAAAGGATTTTTTTTGAGGGGTTTCCGTTTTTTTAAATTATCGGAAATCCCAAAAATCTAAGTTTTAGAGGAATTTCCCGTTTTCTTTGCTCCGTTTCCCCGGTTTTTAAGGTCGGATTCTGGTCTTATATTTTTGAGGGATTTCCCAATATTTTCGATCCGTTTCCTCATTTTTTGGGTCTGTTTTCTCTTTTTTCAGGTCCGTTTCTGGGTTTAAAAAAAGCTTTTAAATTTTCTGTTTGTTGATCGGTTTCCTCTTTTTTTTGGGTCCGTTTCCTCTTTTTTTTAGATCCGTTTCCGGTTTTCAATAAAAGTTTTTAATTCTCTTTTTTGTTGATCTTGCCCTTTTTTTCGATACGTTTCATCATTTTTGGGTCCTTTTCCGGTTTTCAGAAAAGTTGTAAATTCTCAGTTTGTTGATCGTTTCCTTTTTTGACCCGTTTCTTCATGTTTAAGGACAGTTTTTAATAACTTTTAATTTCTCAGTTTCCACATGTTATCTTTCTTATTTAAAGATTTATAATCGTTTAAAACCAAAAAAAACATATATTTTGTCAAAAAACAAATAAAAACTAAGTAAAGATATGCAAATCAATTCATTTATGTATATTTTCTATAGTAACAACTCATTGGTCTGTGCATCTTTTAGATCCGAAACTATCAATTCTTTTTACTTAAGAATTCTCAATAGAAATACAATTTTTGAATATGTAATGTAATTATTCCATAAGGTAACAAATCATGAAAGTATTAATTGGTTTAATTTCATTCAATCGACCCAAAAACTTTTTAAGGATTATTTTCAGAAAGAATGGCCGGAAATATGACAAAGGAAGTAATGAAAGTAAAGAATATTGAGATTACTTACTTGGAATACTTGATGTGTTATCCCCAGGACTCCAGGTAGGAGCATAACGGGAATTTCAGTTAGGTCCTCTCGGAGAAGTGATCAAGTCCTCTAGATTTACGTCCTCCTTTTGTAACCTCTTCCACACTAATCCTGGCATAGTAATTCAAGGTGTTAAAGATGGGCGTCGAGTAGAGATTTAAAGATATTTAGAGATTTTGCATCCTTGATTTCAGTAGGTAAATTGTTCCAAAGGTTTACCACCCGGTTTGAGTAGAAGTTGTGTGGAAGATCTGTCCTAGAATGCTTTGGTACCAAGTTATCCTTGTAAGATGTCATTCTTCTCTGTCTTGCAACATCTGAGCCGACCAAGGTAAACCAAGTCCCCTTCTCTACTTTATCATAACCTCTGAGTATTTTAAATGTCTGAATAAGATCAAATCTAACTCTCCTTTGTTCCAGTGACTGGATACCAAGTTCCTCTGCAGGATCTCCTTCATCAAGTATGGTAGTTATTTTTTCAAGGAATTCCAGCAAGTTAGTGGTACAGGACTTGCTTTTCATGAAGCCATGCTGAGAGGAGTTTATATGAAGATTCCTGGTCAAGTGAGAGTTAACTCGGTCTCGAATAATGGACTCCATTAATTTACAAGAGATGGAAGTAAGAGAAATTGGTCTGTAGTTTTCTGGTTTATTTTTAGAGCCTTTTTTGTAAATTGGAGTAACATTGGCTAATTTCCAGTCTCCTGGAACCTCTCTCGTACTCATAGATTTATTGAAAATGATGGACAGGGGTAGTGACAAGTGATCAACATTGTCCTTTAGTATTCTAGCTGGAATATTGTCAGGTCCCTGGGCTGTACCTGGTTTAAGTTTTAATATTTTCTCTTTAACTTCGATTTGTTCAAAAAATATATCCCTGATGAAGCTGTTAGAAAGTGGGGGGCAATTTGGGATATTGTTGGTGTCCTCTTTAGTAAAAACACTACAAAAAGATTTGTTTAAAACTGTAGCCATCTGTTTGTAGTCACTTATAATTTTGTTGTCAACTTTAAGAGGTCCAACTCCAGTTCGGTTTTTTGTTCTACTGGTAATATAAGAGTTAGTTCTACTGGTAATATAAGAGTTAAAAGGCCTTTTATTTCCATTCGTTGCAATCAGCTGTTCAAATCTTCTTTTGGCCCCTCGTACTGCTTTTTTACATTCCTTTTAAGCTTTAATAAAATTATTTTCAATCTCCGGTGTTCTGGTCTGCATATACAAATTGTATTGTCTTTGTTTGGTCCTGATTAATCTCATAACTTTTTTGGTCATCCATTTTGGTTTGTTAGCTTGACGTCTTTGGATTTTAGGAATGAAAAGGTCCATACCTGCATGTATTTTACCCTTCATATAGTTCCACGACTCTTCAGTTGATTTCTGGCTTAAATCCTCGCTCCATTTTACATTTTCAAGATGCTCTGACAGCGCCTCTAAATCTCCATTTTTCCAGTCACAGACGAGTTCATTTGTTTTACAGAATTTAGATTTAAAAAGCACCTCAGTTAAAATAATGGAATGGTCGCTGTTTCCTAAATTACCAAGTTGTTCAATGTTGACAATATTTTCTGGATTTTTAGTGAGCACAAGATCTAATAAATTGCCTCGTATATGAGTTTTAAATTCAACCATCTGGTTGTATTCACATTCTATAGTTCGCTGGAGGAAATTACCACTTTTTTGTTCAGATGTTTGAAATTTCCAATCAATGTTTGGGAAATTAAAATCCCCAATAATTATAGAATTTGTATCTGTGGATTCTAGTAATTTACATAGTTCTTCAGTGTTTTCATCGTTAGAGCTTGGGGGTCTATAAACTAGTGTTATATTAAGATTTACATTGTCTTCACTTGTCACTTCAAATTGAAGAAATTGATTAAAATTATTGGCGACATTTCTGGGATTAATTAAAAGTCCATCTTTGAAATAAACCAGTAGGCCCCCTCCAATACCATTCAGAGTATCTTCACGATCTTGTCTCAGCTCCGGGTCTATGTTATACCCATTAATGTTCAAAACCGCCATATTAGTTTCTTTATTACACCATGTTTCTGTTATTAATACAATATCTGGACAATGTTCTAATAATAAGATTTCTAAGTCATTCATTTTATTAAAAATGCTTCTTGCATTCAGGTATATAATCTTTAAAACTTCGCTGGTTTCTTCTTTGTTTGGCTTTGGTTTGGAGACTCTTGGAATCTTGTCGGGCTCTCTTCTTGGCCTCCTTGGCTGAGGTTCCCCCCTGACTTCCGAGTCCCTTCCCTCCATTGATTCCTCCTGTACTTCTTCCTCCTCCTCCTCCTCGTCCGTTGGGAGGTCTGCCAGACTCATGGCCATACCTGGAGTCTTGACAACCTCTATTATATCCTCNCTCCCCCCTCCTCCAATGGGATCATAAATGATGGAGTAGTTGGTTCTGGTGGAACAATCAATGTTGATGGTACCTCCATCCGTTGTTGTTGTTGCTGTTGCTGTTGAATTGTAAGATCTAGTTCCCTGTTTCTGCTCCTCAACTGTGTTGTTGAGATTTGACGCTCCTGAGAGCTCCCCTGAGCCTCTCTCATAGGCTGAGAAACTGTAGGTCGTAGAATTGGAGCAGAATTTGCTCCAGTTAGTGGATTCTGGCCTCTGTGGTTCCTGATAGGACCTCTTTGACCTCCTTTCCTTGGATCCTGGCTCTCTCCTTGAAAAACTCGACGTTTTATCATCCTCCTGTCTCCCCTCATCCCGATGAGCACCCACTCCCAGTTTGTTGCTTCCGTTGTATCCATTTCTCGGTTTCTCTGTTCTGCACATTTTCTCAGTTTATCCTCCTCCTTCCTCTGTTCCTGTGTAAGGTCCGGGATGATGCTTATGGAGCTGTAGGTTGAGTTGGCAAGCTTTCTTGTGTACTCCAAGATATATGTTCTCAGATTAGGGTCAGTGAGGCAAAAAATTACTGGTCTCGGCCTTCCTGAGGTTTGTTTTTCTCCTGGTCTGTAAATAATCTTGAACCCGTCCTTGTTGATTGGAGCTCCTAGAAATTTAAAGAGGTCTATGACATAGTTGATGTCGTATTCTTTACATTGCCATCCACTTGCAAGGTTAGAGGGGGGCTCTGGTATCTGATGGATTACTAGGTTATTCCTCCTAGCTCTTTGCTCTCGTAACTCCTCCATTACAGCTTCTTTACTGCTTTGAACAATATCCTCCTTATTCACTTTATCAATTTTATTCTCCATAATCTCGATTCTTCTATCATGGTTTAGAATATTTCCTGCGTTAGCGTCAATGCTGGCTTTCATCTCAGCCTGTTTCAGTTGAATGTGGTTTATCTCTTGTTTGATCTTCTTTGAGACTCCCATACATGGGTTGCACTTCCAGGATGCATTTTCCATCTCTTCTAAACATTTTAGATGACCTGCAGAGATATTGCAGCATTTTGCATGCCCCCATCTCTCACAAAACTCACACCAAACTCCACCAGTTTTTTTAGTGACATTAGATTCACAAACTAAGCATGGATAAGTAGTTTTTTTAGCTCCTTTAGGTGGCATTTTGAGTTAAAAGAAGCACAGTCAGGGCAAAAATAAATTCTCAGCGTAAGAATTTATTGAATTTCCGCTACTCTCGTTGCAGATTTTATCTGCTGACTTTCACTGAAAACTCCCTTTCAAGACTGACAGTTAAATACATAAATACAGATTAAATTACTAGTTTTGCACTTTTTTTATTATTTTTTTTTTCTCTTTTCTTTTGTACTCTTTTTTTTGTACTTTTGTTTTTTGTACTATTGTTTTTTTTTGTACTATTGTTTTTTTTGTACTATTTTTTTCTCTTTCTTTTTTTTCTTTTTTTGTTTTTTTATTTTTGTGCTTTCTAAAACTTTATTTTATTGTGTTTATTTTCTTCTTTTTTTTCCTTTTTTTTCTTTTCTTTTTCTTTTAGGTCACTTCATTTGGAATCAGCTTACAAGTATCCGTAGATAAGTTTAAGCTAATTCCCTTATATGAAACAATTAAAAGACTTAGTAAAAAGTCTTTGCCGCTACTTTATCCGGGAATAAAGCAGGGCTAGTACTATGGATAGATATTTTGTTTTTAATTACTCGTTCTCTGGACTTAAAGGATGTACCTAGGGAGCTTTAAATGAAGGGAAGTAAGTCGGATTTTCTTAAAAAAAGTTTTAGAAAGAAAACTAATATTTCTGGTACATCCTTATCCTATTGTGGAACACAAACTCCGATACAAGTCTGTGTAATTTCCAGCACTGGTTATCCACCGGTTATCCACATCTCCTAGTCCGCTGTCTCCAAAATCTTTATTCATTCACTTTATTCATACATTATTCAGACATTTCTCTTTAAGAAGTGAATCAAGCGTTAAATTAGCTTGGTCGTTTTAGACTAAAGAAGAGATTCTTCCCTCCTCTACTGTTGAATTGTAAATATTGAATAATAGTAAAAAACGGGAAAGTTTTAAACATTTAATGTCGTTTCAGTAATAAATTGTTTCTGAGAAAATGGCGGGAATCATGAAAAGGGAAGATTAACGGACATATTTTACTCACAATTTCCCTAACGGGCCATACAGGTCCCACACTAACATAACCTGGTGTAGATAAGATTTTTAAACATTGTTAAGGAATAAATATTTGCATTAGCACAGTAAACTTTTCTAACCTGTAATTTGTTTTCTTCTGCTGAATTCGATTAATAATCTTAACTGATATTTTGATCATGTTCTCGTTTTATAAATTACTATTCCAGATAGAATGGCAGAGACAATTATAGAAGGAATCAACCTTGAGGAGTTTGAGATGAAAGAAGAGACAGTTTTCAAAGAAGAAATTCTTCCCTCATCCATTGTAGAGTACACGTGTTCAGTTTATACACAGAGAGAGGAAATAAAGAATGAAGAATGTGAGGTGAACGAGGAGATGGGTTCTACTGTAGAGGATACATGTACTGTATATGTACAGGATACATGTACTGTATATGTAGAGGATACATGTTCTGTATATGTACAGGATACATGTTCTGTATATGTACAGGGAGGTGTCAAGATGGAAAATGCTGGAAATCAAGGTAATAATTCAATAATTATTTTTAAAAATATTTTTAGATACTACATTGTAGAGGAATTAATTTCTCCTTAAATCCAAACTAGGAATCCTTGAAATGATAAAAAAGAATTTCTCCTAGAGAAATCTAGAAGTTCTACAACCTGCATCTGATCAATATATCCTCCTGCATAGTAGTTTATTACGTGCAAATATACAGCTAATAAATGTTAGATCTTACCTCTGAAACGTAAAACTAAATATCTAAAAAAATGTATGATTCAGGTGAAATAGTTCTTAATGAAGAGGATCCTCTGCTGGTTGGATCAAATTTAACAAAGGAGAGAAAACTAGAAGGAGTGAGATATCCATGTGATAATTATGAATTTTCTTCATCCAGCCGAAGTTATCTCAGAGAACAAATCAAGAATAAACATGATCTAGTGAGATATCCTTGTGATAAATGTGAGTACACTGCAACTAGAACAGATACTCTAAGAGAACATGTAAAGAATAAGCATGAAGGAGTGAGATATCCATGTGATAAATGTGAATTTTCTGCATTCAGCCGAAGACATCTCAGAGTACATATCAAGAATAAACATGAACGAGTGAGATGTCCTTGTGATAAATGTGAGTATTCTGCTACACAACGCAGTCATCTTAGAAAATATATTTTGAATAAGCATGAAGGAGTGAGATATCCATGTGACAAATGTGAGTACACTGCTACTTCACCAACATATCTTAAAACGCATATACAGAGCACACATGAAGGAGTGAGATATCCATGTGATAAATGTGAGTACACTGCTACTACAGCGAGTAATCTTAAAATACATATCGACAGCAAACATGAAGGAGTGATATATCCTTGTGACAANTACATGTACTGTAGAGGATACATGTACTGTAGAGGATACATGTACTGTAGAGGATACATGTACAGTAGATGATACATGTACTGTAGATCATACATCTATAACAAGAAAAAAAACTTACAAATTCAAAATTTGTGTCTCCTGTCCAATCGATGGTATCTCCTACTACAGCCTGAGCTATCTTGTAGCTCCCCGGCCACAAAATATATAATTGTCGAGTCATTTTTATTAATATGAATGTAGTAAATTTGTGGCCCAATAAATGATTTGATTTGATACTTTAAGAAGTGTAAACTGTAAACAGTCATGTTTCAAAGAAATAACAATGTATCATAAGACCGACATGTTGTGCACGTAAATACGCGCACAAAACACCTCCTGCGCGTGTCTGATTTGAATGATTAAGTGTAAAAATAGTGAATTATTTATCAGTGAAGCATGATAATAAGGGGATAGATCTTTTCCCTTGATTATACCCTATACATATCTGTGTCCACTCAACTAGCACTCATATATCTAAAAACATAACAGAAAACAAAACAAAAATAGTTTTTCTCTAATGTCTAAATCTGCCATGTTTATTTTTATTTTTGCACTTTCATGCATGGTTAAATTTTTGTAGATTGATGTTTTCATCAATCTCATGTTACCGGGGGGTTGTGCAAAAAGTTGAAAAATTGCAGGAGTTCAGGAGTGCAAAATCCGTGAAAGTAAGATTGAGCTCTTTTTAAAAATTTGGAGGGGGGAGTCCAATATTCTAAATATCTTTGTTCTCTTAAAGAAAGGAGATAACAAAAAGAAATAGGTATTGGAGAATAATATAAAAGAGTGAAGGAAAAGGGATTATAACATAAAAGAGGAAAGTACAAGAGATTTTAAGATGAAAAAAGGAGGAAAAAGAAGTAATGGTCAACTCGTAATAAAAGCATGTGCAGTGCATCCCACAAAACATGACAATTTTAGGCAGCCAACTTTAAAATGCTTTGCAGTTGGATTTGTCACAATGAAAACTAATAGTCTTTTTAAATTAAAATGTCAGTTTACTCTTTTTTTAAATAGAAAAGCCGAATCAAGTTCGTGGTTTGGCCGTCTTTTTATTGTATTGCTTAAAGCACCACATAAAGAGTCCCGCTCATTTGAAGTACCGATTTTAGGCGACTAGAGCAAGTTCTGAACAGTAATACTAGCATATAGGCTGGATAACGGGACGGTACACCATATGAATCATCCCCCGGCCAACAGTATTATAGTTGTACTGCACATCTTTATACAGGGTGGGGGACAAATCAGAAAATTTAGGAAGAATGAATCATTAAAAAAAATTAATAAGGCTAATAGAAAATTTTGTTGGCAGAAAATGCTAGATTTTTCGAGTATTATGTGCGTATTTTGGCGTAAGAGATTATTGATAATCTAATATGATATGGGACGCTCTGTATATACTTGACTTGTCTGTCTGTTTGTGTCAAATAAACGTCAAAACGGCTGAATGAACCGATCGGGTCCAAATTTTGTGTGGAACCTCACATGATCCCAGAGGAGGTTTATGGAAGCACCCTGAAAGCCTGGTAATGTTTATAAATCTATTATAAGTTTAATTGTTTAAATGGAACCTTTTTTCCCTGAGAAATATTGAATTTGTATTCAATGAAGCGGAGAAAAGGTTTGAAAAAAAGTCAATGATGCGTGGAAACGGTCTAGAGAACAAAGTTGTGAAGAGGGGAAGGAAAAGGAGCCAAATTATTTTGACAAGATATTTATAATAATGAGAAAATTTCGTTTCAAATTTAGATTTTTCCTTCAGAATCCCAAACAAATCTGAAAGTCAAACTTGTAAGAAATATGTAATGTTTTAGTTTGAGCATTTCGATGGTTTGGAGAATGGAATTTCTTAAATTTCAACTTACCGCCTAAACATATTAAATATCCATGGCTAAATGGCTTTCTATTTTGAGATTATTTCTCTCCAGATTATCTTACAAAATCAAAAATTTATGTTTGCTGCGCTGCTCTCATGATGCACGCTACATGGTTTACATACATTAGCATTTACCAACACCCACATAAACACAAAGTTGAGAATCTATATATATAAAGGGGAAATCTCTGTTTGTTTATATGTCTGGTCATTACTCAGGAACCAACCCCTTAACCGATTTGCCTCAAATTTTGACTTAGAAACTCTGTAGAACCACTGGAATATCATTAGCGTTGGTTAACATGTCTAATTTGACTAGATTGACTCTTGTAAAGAAAAATTTGTTTCAAGGCAAAGCTGGGTTCCCAAGCTAGTATTGTAAAAAGTGCTATTCGCTCCAAAATAAAAGATTTTTTGTCATTTTGTTATTTACCGTTATTTACTTCAAAAATACACTTTGGGCTACCACTAATAGACTGAAAATATGAATGCTAAGGGAAATTCTTATTTTTTCTTTGTTTTTAAATCTTTTTCATTATTGTGGTTGTTTATCAAATACGTCAAAACGGCAGATCCAATGGACCCGTATTTTTTTATTTCAACCCGGGAGGGTTTATGGACGGGCAACATTTTTCTGATTTTTGAAAATCTGTAAATTTTAAAGGAAAATACCGAGATTATTTTTTAATTGGAAGACGGTGAAATAATGGCGGATTTAATTTTGAGAAATGTCAAAAAGAAGAAAATATTCTGGAAAAGAACAAATTTTATATTTTTCCAATTTTCCAATTTAATAATTAGTGTTTGTGGTAACCACGATGTAATTAGTAATTAGTGAATACAGCGTATAATTACAGTTCCCCTGCACAGTGGGATAATGACAGGAATTTATATTTTTACGATTGTTAATCTTCTTTTTTTAAATTTATTATCAACAAAACACAGGTTTCTGGAATTTGAAAGGGTCTGCAAGCGTAATTTGTAGTGACTCTCGGTGCCAAGATGCCATTGACTGATATACTAAGGTACCCTAGATACCTTAATGTAAAAAGTTTTGACGAAATGTTTTAGATATACATATATATATATATAAATATGCGTCAAATAAGACTATTTTTATCTGATGTAAATGAAAACTTTATGGTTGCGTGAATATTGACTGAAAACAGAATATATAAATGAATTTCAAGTATAATAATTCAACATAATTAATAGGTAAAAGATTCATGTCTTCCGGTGTCAACTTGGATGTCCACTTCAAGCTGCTTCATGAGTGTCTGTGTATCACGACAATCTTAAAGGGAGTGTTCGCGTAAAATGAAAGGGGATATGGGCTTAAAGCGAACAAAAACACTTTTGATCGCTACTAATCTTACTTCCATCTGTTGCGTCTATAAGGAGAAAATTGTTAAAAACAACTTCTACTGATAAACGTAGAGTCCATTCAAATTCAGAAAAATGCAATATTTACGACTTGCTTCATAAAATAATCAATTTAATTTCAAAAAAGTCATTCAGATAACAATCTTAAGTCATTGATTATTTTTCAACGCATTCATATATATATATATAGTCAATATTTCGTAATATTTGTTATTTGTTTTAAATACAATGCACTAAAAACGACTTTTTTCCGCTAGGTGTCCCTGCTACGCGTAATTATTCTAAGCATCGAGAGCAGGGATATCTGGTGGCCGGCCAACTTTTTCGGCGTTTAAGTGAAGCATCAAATACAAAACAAATAAAATATAAGTATTAACTATATACGAATGTATTCAAAAATAATTGAAGTCTATAGGTTCTCATGATATCTGAGTGATTTTTTAAATTAAATGTGTTTTTTTTTACAATCAGAGTCGTAATTGCAACTTTCCGACTTTGTATGGTCGCTACGTTCTTCAGTATAAGTCATTTTTAACAATTTTCTCCATATAGACGCCACAGATAGAAGCAAGATAAGTAGCGATTAAAAGCGATTATTTTTCGCCTATACCCCCTTTAATTTTTCGCAAACACTTCCTTTAAGAAAAATAATAAGGAGACCCAGCTTTAAACTCGATATCCACAGTTCTTAAGTTTTCAGCTCATGTCTGTATTGGAATATTTTTGACAAAAAAGTATGAAACAGAAAATATGAAGAATCATACAGCTACATTTATACCAGGACCTTTATATTCCCGTGGTACTAGGGGCGCGCACGCCGTTCTTAAAAGAATTTTAAAAATTCCTTAAAGGACAAATATCAAGTCAAGAAACATGTGACAGTAAACAGTTGAAAAGAAATCTTAGCATGCTTTTCAGCCCCATTTAACGTTGATACTGTAGGGCCCGTAAAATTGTGAAATAGGACGATGATATTAAATATATGTTCTTTTCATTTGATGCTGTTAAAAAGTGGATTCGAATCCAGGAATCCAAAATATATATCAAGAATCCAACGGATGATGTCCCTGATATTATAACTTGATGAATTGAGAAATTGACAAATTTTAAGTTTAATACGTAGTTTAGCGTTACAGTTGGGAAGAAAACAATATATTTTGAACAATAATTTCCCTATCTCTTTCACACGCCCCTCCCTCTCCCTCACGGATCAAACACCTTCCATCTCCCTTCAGAATACCATTTAAATTTTTAAAACCTCATATCTAAAATTCCTTACTAAATTTCGCAAAAAGTTCTAATTTTCTAATTTTCTAATCCACATGTAACAAATGCCTCACTCAAAAAAGTCTTTCTAAGTAATTATAATATTAACACTAAAACCTCTCTGAATATATATCTTCTCTATACCGATCAATTGTAAATCCAACCATCCATAATCAGAGTCTATATCCAACTAACTATATTTAGGTCTAATGGTACAGGTAAAAATAAAACGATATACATATATACAGGATGCAAAGATATAGAGGGAATTATTGTACTAGTTATAAATGTAGGGGGGGGGGGAGTGGTGCAGACTAGGACTGGCGATCCCCTTAATGCACCATAACTCTGTTTTTATGCTCTTGTCTTAAATCTCTCGTCCATCTGGTTTAGTGAAGATAATATTGGTCTTATCACATAACCATCCTTCTTGAATTTTTTTAGTGAAGAACTCTACTTTCAATTCCTTAAAATCCCATTCCAAATCATCAGACCACTCTAATTTTTCTGCTTTCTTCATAGAGTTCATCCAGTTGGTCCAAGCCATGTGCCAGGGAATAAAACCACAATAATATCCTGCTATACTCACATTGCTCTTTTCCAACATTTTTCCACCAATCATTTTCCAAAATTCACTAAATTCCCTGTGTCTGATAAAGCTTAACCATAAATATCACGCTTGAACCACTTATACTTCACAAGAGATGTTTTACGGTCATCCTTTTCTATCTTATTTATACTGTTCATTCTCAGGATTAAATCTTCTTCCCAACTATCACTATCTTTTCTAACTTTCCTTGAGGCCTTAAAGGGCCTGTTAACTCAGGATTAAAGGATTAAAGATTTGAATTATCGGACATGTTTATTAAAATCAGTAAAACTATATCTCACCTAATTACAATCATTCATCTCCAGGGTTGACAGCTGTCCGTTGTTGGAACCCTTTACTGAAAACCCGCATCTGGTGCAGAAGCCATGCCATGCCATGTCTGCTCTCTGTTTGGCTATTTCCGCCAATTGTCCGCCTCCATTTTGCTGTCCATCTCTCCGCCCTGAGTTCTGCATCTCACTTCTGCAATCACGGGAAATATGACCCTCCATTCAACAGTTATAGCAGGAAATTCGTTTCCTGTTAATATTTCCTGTCTTTCAGTTTGATTTTTTCTTCTTCCAGTCTTCATATGAGCGGCAATCTTTCTTCTGATGACTGGTTTTCTTGCAGAAAAAACAACCATCTTTGGCCTGTAATGCGATGACATCACTGGATATTTCTCCTCCTTCTTCTTCAGACGTGTCTAAGATTAGTCCTGGCATTGCATTTATGTCCACGGGTACTTGTCCTGTCTTCAGAAGGAGCTCTGGGATCTATATTGTATGTTCTCAGATTTATCAACTCACAATGTAGCACTGCCTTAATCTCATTTTTGTGTTTCAACTCCTTAGGCATGAAAAACAGGCATGACTTCTTCAGGGCTGTGTTGTATAATCCCATGATCAATGCATTCTTGAAATCTACCAAGCTACTCTTGGCTGGAGTGTGGGCTTGTACCTATCCTCAACTTGTCTGTGTAGTATTTCAAAGGATCTACGTTACTTCCCTGTTTCCTTTCCAAATATTCATGCTTCCTGCCTTCTTCGTCCTTCTCCTGTGAAAACTTCTTCGATAGCTCCAAGAAAAAATCTACTGTCCTGTAATTATCATAGGCTAGTCCTGTAGGATGCAACATTACTATTTCCTGCCTGGCTGCTACAGTGATGCAAGACAACAGCATCCTTTTCACTGTCTTTTTCAGGGATGGTTTCCCACACATGGTTATTCAAATGTGTTTTTTCAAGATTTTTACACCATTCAAAAACCTTCTCTGGGTTTCCATCATATTTTGGATAAATTCTAGCATTTTCTTTTCGTAGCTCTCCACATAGCATCTCTGGGTATCCTTGCGTTTCATCTGTTTTCTTAATCTGCTCCAGCATTCCTGTTACTCTTGCAATGGGATCATGTGTCTCCAGTGTGACGTTATTTTCCCAGGTTTGAGCATATGCCTTGCTTTCTTCCTTTTGTTTCACTGTTTGCAGTTCCTTCCTCAGTGCCAATGTTTCTGAATCCCCAGCACTAGCTTGTAGCTCCATCCACTCCATCTTTTACATTAGGACTTCTAGTTTTGTGAGTGGATGGTTTCCTCCTGTTGCTCTGGTTTCCTCCATATCTGGATCCGTATCTGACTCCTCACTAGGTAAACTAGGGTTTCCTCTAAATTTCATGTTCTGCAGTTCTAACTTGCTGCTGTATTGTTGCCTTAACTTCTCTAAATGGCACTGTTTCTCCTTCTAAGGTTTCTCTAACTTTGGAGTAAGTGGCATTTAACTTGGTTCTTAAATCCCACAGCTGTCTTCACTTTTGTAACAAATGCCTAATTCAAAAAGTATTTATATAACCAACACTTAAAACTCTCTGAATCTATCTTCTCTACAGATCAATGATAAATCCAACCATCTGTAATCAGTCTTTATCCAACTAACTATATTTAGGTATAATGGTACAGGGTAAAGTAAAACTGATAACTGTCAGGGTACTATATCAATTTACATATATACAGGGTGCAAAGATATAGAGGGTATTATTGTATTTATTTTACACATATCTTTACAATTTACAACCTTATGTCGTGAAACTATGATATCTTAAACTACTTTAAATTATGTAAGATCAACTGATCCTAGTTTAGAATATCAAATATTTACACAAACAGGCTGCAAATATATAAGAATCAGAAATTACAGTTTGCGGTAATTGTTCAGTTTCTGTCAAAGTTTATTTAAAATCTTATTTATTTTTATTTTATAGTCCTTCAATAAGCTGTATTAACTCCTTACAATTCCAACATTTTTTTATCAGCATCATGGTTTTCTTTCGGTTAGAAGGTCGTATTCAACGGGACTATAAACGTAATTTCAAGTGACCCTCCATGCAAAGAAAGTAATACCTATTTACAACGGTACTGCGGCCCCTGAAACCTTAATCTGATAAAAAATGTGGTTCGATACCTTCTTTTTAATGACTCGAAAAGTGTTTATTTTTGAAAATTTCTCCTTTGATTCTTACAAGCAAGAAATGCGCAAGTCACTTTTGCATAGAACCCGCAAATGAAAACAAACAGCTTAAAGAGTCAAAAACATTGAAATCTAATTCATACTTGATCAGACAAAGCTTTCAAGGGTACCGTTGTAAATCGGGCATCGCCATCTTTGCATAGAGAGTTACTTGAAGCTTTAATAGTTCAAAGTCGTCATTGAAGTCTCATATTTTGTGGGTCTCCCTGTATTTTGTTCATGTAATCTCATAATCTTGTTTTCAACTCTCAACCATGATGATACGTGTAAAAATACCGCAACCATATTTCCGGTTTATAGGAGAGGGGGATGGGATTTCCGCCCCCCCCCATATGCCCAGCCCACCTGCCATTGGGATTCTACTATTTTAAAGCTTATTATTTTTATAATTTCATAAAATAAGGATGTAAATTTAAAAGAAAGCGGTTTGAAAAATTTTAAGTCTCATAATACTTAATAGTTCCATGGACGCTGTGGTATTATTTTTTTTGTAAAAATATTTATTTTGAAAATCATCAAGGGCGTATGCATAAATAAATCTAGTGGAAGGCTAAATATACACGAAGCGCAACCCCCACCCCCACCCCAGCCTTTGAGCTCCTAGGGGGGGGGGCAAAAGTCTTTAGTTTCAGGTTTGGAAAGTTCAAGGGGGAGGGGGCTACGAGACTTTCTCAGAACTTTGAGATTGTCATATTAAAAGAAATTCAGGTCGTTATTAAAGTCTCAGCAATGGTTGGTAATTGTTAACCCTCTTTATGTATTTTTGTTGTTCTCATCATATCCCTCTTTACAGCTTGGTGACTGCAACGGGTGACTGACATAGAATACAATTTTGAAATAAACAAATTTAAATAATTGGCGTTGAAATTTTTTTTATGTATGTTGTATAAATGTAAATCCTTTAGGTTTTTGAGATAAGACAATTTTATAGATCAGACAATTTGTTAATAATAAATATAAACATTTTAAAGATAGGACAGCGCAGATTAGAGATTTTTTTCATTGACAAAAATCTCTAATCTGAAATAAATAAAACTTAGACCGAATAAATATTAAAAAGTTTTGAACATTTTGAAAACAAGAAATAATTTTGCTTTTCGACTCTTCAAGTTTTCATCTTTGTCTATAATGATTTAAAGATACATAGCAATAAATGTATTCATTTGTGCATTAGTCATCCCAATCTCGTGTGTTTTAAATTTTACATATATTAACGTGTAATTGTTTATTGTGTAACGCACTGTTATGCTATTTTATCATTCTGATATTATTTGAAAAAAATACGTTTGGTGGATATAAAAGACAAACATTTTTATTAAAGACCAAACCAACCTGCCGTGCGTGGAGGCTTGAAGACTTAGCGAGAAGCGCGGAGACGGTTTTGTGGGGCTTGGAGATCAATCTTTGTATGAGGAGGCTCCGGAGGTCATTTTGAAGGGCTCATGGCGGCACTGAAGTCTGCCCCCCCCCTCCATCATACTGTATAGTTTACACCCTATTATAATGAAGAACAGAAGCGCAAAGTTTATTTATTTTGAGACATACATTCCAGTATCCGCGTATATTTTCCTTTGGGGAAACACCTCCCCCCCCCCGGCAAGTAAGGGGTGGAATCTCAAAGCAGATGAGTGTAGATAGCTGCGCTAGCGCGTCGGTCAGGCCATTATACCTGTCACATGTTTACATTTACCAGTTCATCTTATAGCGAGCTCATTTTCTTATCCAACTTCTTAAATATTCTTACTTCATTCCAGCCGATCCGCATCTGCAACAAGTGAAGTTTTTGATCCGCATCTCAAGAAGTGAAGTTTTTGATCCGCATCTCAAGAAGTGAAGTTTTTGATCCGCATCTGCAAGAAGTGAAGTTTTTGATCTTTTGTCTGATAGATTAGTCGAACATTATGATACGATTTATCGAACAGTATCGATCTAAAAGATAGGCCAAACACAATAATAAGATTCATTGAACAGTATCGGGTTATGATAGATATGTCGAACACAAAAATAGGATTTTTCGATAGCTAGGTCGAACACAGTAATAGGGTTTAAAGAACAGTGCCGATCTGATAGATACATCGAACACAATAATAGAATTATTCGAACAGAAGGATATGATAGATAGGTCGAACACAATAACAAGCCAAATATTCAAAAAGACTAGATATTTTGAATAACCTTTTATTTAACAAATTGAATAAATATCTACATAGTAAATATTCATGGGCATGGGGTGGCAGGATCAAATGTAATAGGGTTAAATTCATTTTTTTAACAAATGTTCCAAAACGGGGTTATTATGCATAAGGGTTTATTTATTTTAAGTTAAAGATGTAAAGGACGCAAAAGTCTCCGAGAAATCCCGTTTTCCAATTTCTGTACATTCAATCTTTAACCGCATCAGATTTTCTCACATAAATTATCATGATTATCATAAATTTAACTCAATTTTGATGCTATGCAATTTTTATTTTAGTTTATATCTCCAATAATATATCATGATATTAGCTATACGAAGAGATAACTGATCAGAATATTGCCAAATACTCAATCAAAACTGAATCTATAGGAAAAAGCTCTTTACAGAGATTTAAACTCATGATTTCTAATGCTACTAAAAAGTAAGTTAGAACGAAAAGGAAACGAAGAGGAAATGCTTGACCCAGCTTTAAAAACGTTCCGGTCTCATAAAGTTGATGAATAATTTTTAAAACCGTTTAGCTTGTTGGATATATGCAATATTTATAAACAATTGTTTCTATACTGTGAGTAACTGTGTTCTCTTCAGTGTAGGTTATAACTCCATATTAAGAATATTAAGGATATTAAGTGAACAATTCACTACATGCTCCTGCACTCCTGCAGGTCAAAAGGGGAGAAGTTTACAAGCAAGAAAAATTACTGAGTAATTAATAATAAAAAACGCCTGTCTTTAAAGTGTTGAGTAAACAAGCTTGTATTATTAAGAGCCTGTCTTTAGTGTTGAATAAAAACCAGCTTGTATTAAAGAGCCTGTCTCTAGTGTTGAGTAAAAACCAGCTTGTATTAAAGAGCCTGTCTCTAGTGTTGAGTAAAAACCAGCTTGTATTAAAGAGCCTGTCTTTAGTGTTGAGTAAAAACCAGCTTGTATTAAAGAGCCTGTCTTTAGTGTTGAGTAAAAACCAGCTTGTATTAAAGAGACTGTCTTTAGTGTTAAGTAAAAACTAGCTTGTATTAAAGGAACTGTCTCTAGTGTTGAGTAAAAACCAGCTTGTATTAAAGAGCCTGTCTCTAGTGCTGAGTAAAAACCAGCTTGTATTAAAGTGCCTGTCTTTAGTGTTGAGTAAAAACCAGCTTGTATTCAAGTGCCTGTCTTCAGTGTTGAGTAAAAACCAGCTTGTATTAAAGAGACTGTCTTTAGTGTTGAGTAGCTTGTAT
Organism: Eurytemora carolleeae; assembly: GCF_000591075.1. Taxonomy (NCBI): domain Eukaryota; kingdom Metazoa; phylum Arthropoda; class Copepoda; order Calanoida; family Temoridae; genus Eurytemora; species Eurytemora carolleeae. The sequence continues at coordinate 266,475 of NW_019396182.1, forward strand.
TAAAGAAACTGTCTCTAGTGTTGATTAAACAAGCTTGTATTAAAGAGACTGTCTATGTGATTATACAGTGGCCCTCTAATACAAGGTGCATCCAGGGTCCCCCCTAAAACAAAGTGCGTTCAGGGTCCCCATGATTCAAGGTGTGTCTTAGGCCCTGTTGGTCAAGGTGATTCCAGGGCCTCAACTTCCCAAACGGGTGGTCCAGGGTCCCCAGAAGCCGGGTGATTGCAGATTTCCCCTCTGGGAGTCTAGAGTCGGATCGATTGGAGCGGTATCATCAGCTGTAGACATTAGACCTCCGTATACTCCACACCCTTCATCCTGTATAGTTATACATACTACATAGTGTCTAAATACAATAGACATAGTTATACATAGTGTTTATATACAGTAGACAGAGTTATATAGTTTATATAATATATCCAGTAAACATAGTTAAACATTATATTGTTTATATGCAGTAGACATAGTTGTACATAGCACAGTAGACATAGTTATATACAGTGGACATAGTTATAAATAGTGTCTACATACAGTAGAAATAGTTATACATAGTGTCAATATACAGTAGACATAGTTATAAATAGTGTCAATATACAGTAGACATAGTTATACATAGTGTCAATATACAGTAGACATAGTTATACATAGTGTCTTTATACAGCAGACATAGTTATGAGTAATACATTGTTTATAGAAATGTACAATTCATGGTTTTCATAACTTTAGATACAAAAACAGAATGGTTTTATGGCATTAAGTGAGGATTTCTTTTTAATGGAAGTGACCGGCTATGTTAGGTAGTTGAAGTGAGTATGCAGTGTTGTGGAAAACTTCTTTCGTATTCATTTGAGACAAATTAAACTTTTTAAAGATCTTTAAATCCTGAGTTTGAGCGACGTTCAAAACTCCTACTTTGGGGGGTGGATACGTTTTCAGAATTAGTTTTTTATTAAATTATTAAATAACGACGACATAAAATGTAAAAAAAGTCGCTCCTTTTAATGTGAAAAACATAGTTTTTTTATTATGTTTTATCTGGTTTATGTGTTTGATCTCGTTTATATATTGATCAATAACCACCGATCAATATAGTTTATAATAAAAAATACGCAAAATATTGATTTTTTATTGCTTCTCTCACCACAAATTGCACTGTGTTAAATAGAGTCAAACCTTATCATATTT
>NW_019396182.1:268289-268878 GCF_000591075.1 Eurytemora carolleeae
TATTTAAGGGGGTCAGTAATGAGATTTTACAGACGTAAGGCCATACATCATTTATACGCTATGCAACTACAAAAGTCTTCCTTGATTAGGTTAATCTTGAATTAAACCATTTAAAGACAATATTCAAGGAAGAATATTTTATTTAAACTTGAGTACGTTATATTTGAAAAGTTTCAAGTCGTCTTTACAGTCATCAAAAAGTGTTTTAAAGTATAGTAAAGTACATCCTCTAAATATCGACTTATTTTCAGTCACATTTTAACCTTTACAGTATTCTCATACTTTTCATTTAAAAGAAATATATAGACCAAAAAATTATTAAAAATAACAAATACGAAAAATCTTCGTTGAAGTGATAAAATTGTGTTTGAATGTTGAGAAGGCTTACTGAATTTTAAGGAGGATTTAATTTCTATAAAATATTTACTGTATTTGCTTAGCTCCGGGATACAATTGAGCCATCAATATTGAATTTTAAATATTGAAATCCTTTTTTAAAAGGAGTAACTATAGTTCTTCGTGGAATAATTGCTAAAACGATTTCAAAATTCTTATTCGGTGTCAATCGTGGCGAAGGAGAGGAGGAGGG